>NW_025814823.1:141957500-141970000 GCF_022079265.1 Lynx rufus | reverse complement strand
AATTTGGGGGCTGTCCCCTAGTGGTTGGACCTTCAGTACTTGGTAACATTTAGGGACTCATTTCATACAGATTACCTTGTGTACTGGCCGCAGGCTGCACTCTGATGTTGTAATAAAGGTTTGCATTATTTAACAAAGTGAAACATGGGTCTCGAATGTTAAAAATTTATTATCGAAAAAGCTCTGTTGCCAAAATGCCCTTAAAAAGCGCATTTTATGTGTTTAACATTTTTGTTTTCTTGTGTGATCTTTGTGGCATTTAAAGCCAATCATAAACAAAGAAATATTGATACAGAAACCATTTAGTACCATGCACAGCCATTTTTGTATAAGAAAAACATTTTTGAGTTTGTTTTTTTAGACATCTATTCCCCCTACTGGTGATATTTATTCTTATTTGGCTACCAAAAAATAAATAAATAAATCATGTTCAGATAACAGGAAGAGAAGAAGCCTGACTGAATTACTTGAGTGTCTCAGTAATGTGATTGCTTCTGTGACAAATTCTTTTTATTTAAATTTTTTAAATGTTTATTTATTTTTGAGAGAGCATGAACGTGGGAGGAGCAGAGAGAGAGGGAGACACAGAATCAGAAACAGGCTCCAAGCTCCGGGCTATCAGCACAGAGCCCGACGTGGGGCTTGAACTCACAGACCGTGAGATCATGACCTGAGCTGAAGTTGGACGCTTAACTGAGCCACCCAGGATCCCGTCTGTGACAATTTCTTAAATTCAGACTTTCAACAGCCCCAGCTCCTGCTATGAAGATAAGGTTACTCTGAAAAGTTGTCGTTTCTTCTTGGCTCTGGAGCATATATATTGTCACCTCAGAGTCTGCAATTTGGGATGTCTTTAGTGATGATGAGCTGTGACCCCTTTTGTTTCCCTGGCTAGTGGAGGTTGGAGAGTAAAGAAACCTCAGATTTTTCTGTCTTCAAAAACTACCTGTCTAGATCTGGTCTTCTCACTAGGCACCCAGAATGGCAAACAGTTTATTCTAAAAGGGCCTATTGTAATGTGGTTTTATATGATGTCTGCCTTTAGTCTCTGCTTAGACGTCTCTTGTATTTAGGGGACCTCCTGCCCTCACTCTACCCCCACAACTAGGTCATTGCCCATAGAGAGCAAGAGTGCTGAGATATGTTTCTTTTCTCAGATGGAGGATGTGTAACTAGGACTAGAGCTAAAACTAATGCTTACATGACCAGCTCTTTAGGGGAATGACCCCTGCCTGTGACACGTGCCCTTCTAGTGTACCCAGGGCCCAGGAGAGCCATGTTAGGGGCCCACGTGGCTGTGGCTTCCTAACCTGTCTGTCCTAAAGTGGACAGTCTATTCTGAAACAGCATTTACCTCAACCCCTTGTAGGCCATCAGAGTCCTGTCCCACCAATTACCCTTACAACAGCAAATCAGTGCCTTTCTGCTTTTGACAAAGGATTGCTCCCACATGCTATGTCTAAGCCTCTGCTTCCTCATCCATATGTGGAAGAATAATAAATCATCCTTCACAAGATGATGACAAGACACCTTAGGAGCCACAGTTACTATAGTGAACCAGTGGCGTCCAGGGCAGCTGATCTCACTTCTTTGCTTATAGGCCCCATACCCTTGTATGACCGGTGTAGGCTGCTCCTCAGTGGGAGGCCTGCCCCAGGCCCACCCTGCCCCTGGATACTTAGCTGCTGGCTTAAGCAGAGGAACACACTTTACAACCTAAAGGGGATGGAGAGGACAAAGGTCCAATGAGCCGATTTCGTGGAGTGGTGGGGAGTGATCATGGGAAAAGCATTAGTGTCACAGGCCTGGGGTTCTGGTTCTGGCTCTGCCACTTACTCACTGTGTTCTCAGAAAATTCCTTCTACCTCTCTGAGCTTGAATTTCTTGTCCTCAAACTGAGGCATTTGATACCATAATATGTAGAGTATTCACTCCTCATTAATGTTCTGGAATCCTAAAAAAGCAGAAGGTGTGGGGTGTCCCCTGTCCTCTCAAGCCCCAGAAATCCATGGACAACTTTGTACAGTGACGAAGAGCTCTCTTCTAACAAGATTTCTTAAAATAATGGACTCCTTTAACAAGACTAATGTAATGAGCAAAGTGTTCATGAATCTGAAATAATGTATTAAATTTCATATGGCCTTTTAAAATTAAGGGAGAGGGGGAGTTGAACAAAATGTACAGTGGACATTATGAACTTAAAAGGCTTGAGAAATTGCTCCATTAAGATTAGTAAATATTTGCTGAACTCCTGCTCCATTCCAGGCACAGTGCCAGGCACTAGGGGCATCAGGATGAATAAGACAGTCCCTGCCCTTTTAAAAAATCAAGGTATAGTGTAGACATACCAAAATGTAAAAAAGCCGTTCAAAATGCTGTAATAAGGGCAATGACAAAGATATGCCCAGGATACCATGAGGCCTAACCCATCCTGGGGAGAGTCCTAGAAAGGCTTCTTACAGGAAGTGGTAGCTGAACTGACTTTGAAAGAAGTGCTTCAGGCCTTCTTGCTAAACCCAAAGCTCTACAAGGAGCTTTCCACTTTCAGTATAGTCTGAACCTTTGCTGTTAAGGTTGAATTTTATTCGCTTTTTTTTTTTTTTTTCAGAAAGCAGCCAAATGAGGGCTTTTGAAAGCGGAAGAGGGGAGTCAAATTCTCTTAGCTAATTCCTTTCCAGTTCTATCCGTTGGTATAGATTTTGGTTAGATTAGGATCTTCAGACTCAGATTCTTAGTGTCCTGAAATATATTCCATTAATGGAAATGCTGACTTAAAATAATTGATTAGGATCATTTATGCTTCTCAGGCCTTGGTGATACTCCCCGTACTAGACTATTTCTGTCACCAAGGTGTTAGTAAACTCCTGAGAGCTATTAGTTATAATAGGTAATAATGGAGGGAAGAAGAGAAACGCCAGTGCAACTCTAGCCAGGTTGAGAGAGCCTAAGATCTTCACTGAACTCTATTCACTGTCTTGTCTGTACTTGATGTGCTCTCCATGATGTACCTTAGATTTATGGAGTTTCCTGTTGAAATTGGACCTCCTTTTTAGAAACAAAACAAAAACTTAAGAATATGCTACGGTAGGGCTACTACATACAGATATTAAACAGATACCAGTATTTTCTATGTTTTGGAAGACAGGAAAAGTGTAGTGTTATTAAAGTTGTCAAAAGAGAGGAGACCTTCTCTGTTCTAAAGGGAAATCTACAACAGAGCACTGAAGGGATATATCATGAGCTCCTAGAAGAAGAAACTGGTCTCTAGGTCTCTGTAACAAGTCACAACAAACAAAACACACTTCTTGCAGGAGAGAAACATGGTAGGCCTAATAAATCTGGAATTAGGGAAGGTTTGTGTGTTACCGTCTCCTGTGGGCATGAGAGAAAACAATGGGTGTGATGGCAGGACCATTTGGTGGCTTGGTAACTAGTTGAATGACTATCCTGAAAGGGTGCTGATTTGGATGTATGTCATCTTAAAGTTTGGAGTATTAAGCCCTAGGGAGCTGCTCTGCATGTTTTTGGAACAAGACAGAGAGGAAAGAATGTAAAACAGAAAGAGAAAATAAAGAGGGAGAAAAGGGAGTGAGGGCTCTTTATCCACAAGGACTCTGACCATAACCCAGTCCTGTTAGTATTTATATCAGCTTGGAAGGTGGTAGAGAGCATGATCAACCACATTGCAGATTATGCCAATCAGGATGAGAACAGGGATGCAACAGGTCCTTGCCAAGAATAAGATAATAGGCTAAACATAACAAGATGAAAGGAAACTGGGATGAATGCAAGTTTCTACCCATGGGTCCAAAAAATCAATGTGCTAGTTAAGATGAGAGAGGCATGAATTAGCTGAAGCACTTACAAAACAGATAAAAATCCCAAAAGACAAAGGGTTTGAATTGCCTGTAAACTCATTGACGATGAGGTCAAATAATCTAATGGGGTCTTAGGCTAGAACTTGATGGTTCTCCATTACTCTGAACTGATACTCAGACCTTATATGGAAAATTCTGCCCAGTTCTTGTCTTGGTGTTTTTTTGGTTTTTTTTTTTGGCTTTTTGGTTTGTTTGTTTTTTAATATAATTTATTGTCAAGTTTGCTATCATACAGTGTATACAGTGTGCTCTTGGTTTTGGGGGTAGATTCCCGTGATTCATCGTTTACATACAATACCCAGTGCTCATCCCAACAAGTGCCCTCCTCAATGCCTATCACCCATTTTCCCCTCTCCCCCACCTCCCCCATCAACCTTCATTTTGTTCTTGGCGTTTTAAGAAGGATGTAGACAAACTGGAATGTGTCCAGAGTAAAGACCAGGATTGTGTAAACCATAGCATTTTAGTAGAAAAGACAGGAAGGACCTAAGTGCTGAGTTCAAATTCTTGAAAGAGAATTAGTTTGGGAGAGAGACAACTCTGAGACCAGTATAAGGAAGGACTTTCTAACAAAACTGTTGAAAGTTAAAGTGGGCCATTTTGGAGCAAGTGATGTTTCCATTGATTGGAAGTGTTTTTGTTTTTTGTTTTTGTTTTTGAGGGGGAGCACGCACACACGCAAGGGGGAGAGAGAGAGAGAGAGCGCGCGCACAAGCACAGGGGAGGAGAAAGAGAGAGGGAGCGAATCCCAAGCAGGCTCCCCAATGTCAGTGCAGAGCCTGATGCAGGGCTCTAACTCATGAACTGTGAGATCACGATCTGAGCTGAAATCGAACTGAAATCACGTGCGCGCGCACACACACACACGCACACACGCACACACAGACATGTTTTCTTTTGTACATTCTTGGAGCAAGTACTATGTGCCAGGCACTGGGGATGCCAAGGCATAGTACTTTCTATGAATGAGAATATAGAAACCACAGTCCAACACATGCTGGACTAGATATGTGAAAAATAAGTATAATAGAAGAGAGAAAGG
The DNA here is from genome assembly GCF_022079265.1 of Lynx rufus. Taxonomy (NCBI): domain Eukaryota; kingdom Metazoa; phylum Chordata; class Mammalia; order Carnivora; family Felidae; genus Lynx; species Lynx rufus. Next base: position 141,965,080 of record NW_025814823.1, on the reverse strand, counting down.
GAGTTACTAACTCTGCTGCTCAGCAAAAATGGATTCCAAGCCAGGCAAAGCAGAGGAAAGAGTGGGGCTGTGGCATCCAGCTGGGGAAGTTCTTGGCTGTGTTGGGGTGGGGAATAGTCTACTGGGAGATGAGATTGCAGAGGTAGGCTGGGACTGGGTTGTGAAGGACTTTGGTATTATGATAAGGAGCTTGCTCTTTAGGGGGAAAAATGGAGGAAACAGGGAGAGACTACTTAAAACAGGCACTTTCAGACAATGATTCTGCTGACAGAGAAAATGGTCTGGACTCCGGAAAATGGTGACAAGGAGACTCATTGGTCTTCTACATCTCTGAGAGCCTGAGTTCATGGAAGACTTGGTCAAGAAGACTTGGTCTGGGATTGACTAGGAATATTTTCCAAGAAAAGGAACAATACACAGCTGTTAAACACAGCCTGTCAACAAGGCTGCTTAAACTGAATGTTATTTTAAACTGAAAATTAGAAATTGAGAGAAGATTTTTCAGCCTCTGAACCTCTCAAAGAAACTAATACCTGAGAAAAATAAAAGCTGCCACTGACATCAGGAACTGGCCTGGCACCCACAGCTAGGCCTTGGTATTCTTCTGTTGAACATAAGCAATTTCACAGAGTACCAACACCAGAAAAGGCCACTCTGTGACCATGGTGGTCACAGACAAAACAAGACAAAACAAGACCTCCTCATATTCATCTCTGAGTGAAAACAAAAGCAAGAACATTGTTCAAATCACGAAAATAACCAACCATGCCCCTATCCAGCTAGTAGAGGTGACTGCTGCTGCTTTGTCCCTAACAGTGACAGCCCAGCTCCATTCTTCTCATCTTGTAAGTAAGATGTATTAAGATACCCAGTCAAATGCAAATCCAGGTCCCATTTCCTTGAACCCTTCTTCAAATCACTTAACACAAGTCCAAATCCCATAACGAATGATTTCTAAATCCTCTTCCTGAAAATAGATGCCTCATGGTTCAACATGGGGCATGTTCTCTCTCATTGCAGTGTATCAACAAACCCATTTTTTCCTGATGATCTTTGATTAGAGGACACTGATACACCATTACTTTATAGCTTATTCCTAGATTTAGGGGTTCAAACTGTCCCTGAGGTTTTCAGGTAGACTATTATACAAACTAGGAATGATGGGCTAGTCCGTGTACTGTTTCAAGCACAAGACTTGGGTTATCCACTTTGTCCACCTAATACATTCTAAGAACCAGCTCAAAATTCAGCAGCTTCTATGAAGATTCCTGGTATCTCTCCTATGAAATAATACATCCTCTGAGGCCTGCGGTACCTGGTACTGACCTCTTTTGGCAAATTATACAAATTATATATATTTAAACAAACTGAATAGTATTGTAAATATTTTTAAGCACTCCTGGTAGGTTATAAACTCGTTGAGAGCAAGAATTCTGTCTTATTAATCTTCGCGACCTCGGTGTCTAACAGGTAGTATATAGAGAGTATTCAATGAAAGTTCATTAAATGAATAAATGAAAAAATGAATGAATGATATGTTAGACTCGGAAGTGACTTACTCAGTTACCTAGTCCAGGGTCTCAAACTCAAATGCTTAGTGGGGCTCAGCAGGTGATGGACAGGGAACTGCCCTATCAGTGCCCTATCAGTCCAATATGTGATTTCTGAACTTGTTCATCCCCTAAGTTTATATGTGAGTACATTGTGGGCCAGAGAGATTAGGGTTATGCCTGAGGTCTCCCAGCCATCAATGGCAGAACAGATTCAAACCCAGGTCTTAAGAATCACAATCAAAATTAGTATCTCCTGATCATGTTCTGGCAGTAAGGGATTCCTAATGTACACTCCTATTCAAGGTAAAGTGCAGATGTTCAGGGTGAGGGAAAAGATGAGTAAAAATCATAGAAATGGGATCTGAACTTTGCTGATGGTTCCATATGCCAGGTTATATTTCTAAGCAATATTTCTAGTATTTGCTTTCCTTTCTCAATGGTGTGTGTGTTTCCCTCTCACTAGTAAATTTAATTACATATATTTTAAAACTTAAGTATTATTTCTATCAATGTGGTAGATGTAACTGTATAAAATGTCAAATTGTACCACTAGCCTTGTAATGACAACTGTGTGTCCCCAGCCCCATAGCTCACCTCCTAGTCACCAGGGGTAACTACTCCCAGGGGTAATTCTTTTAGCTCTTCATATGACTTGCTGAAAAGTCTTTTCATTAAGTTTTTTATTTTAATGCCAGTATAGTTAACATGCAGTGCTATATGAGTTTCAGGTATAAAATACAGTGTTTCATCAATTCTATCCATTACTCACTGCTCATCATGATAAGTGTACTCTTTAATCCCCATCATCTATTTCACCCATGCCTCCAACCACCTCCCCTCTGGTAACCACCAGCTTGTTCTCTATAGTTAAGACTCTGTTTCTTGGTTTGTCCCTCCCTCTCTCTCTTTTTTTCCATTGCTTGTTTTGTTTCTTAAATTCCACATATGAATGAAATGATGTATTTGTCTTTCTCTGGCTGAATTATTTTGCTTAGCTTTATACTCTCTAGTTGCATCCATGTTGTTACAAATGACAAGATTTCATTCTTTTTTAATGGCTGAATAGTATGGCTAAATATATATCACATATTTCATGCATCAGTTGATGGACACACGGGCTGCTTCCATAATTTGGCTATTATAAATAATGATCTAGTAATCACAGGGATGCATGTATCCCTTCAAATTTGTGTTTTTGTATCTGTGGGGTAAATACCCAGTAGTGTGATTACTGGATCATATAGTAGTTCTATTTTCAACTTTTTCAGGAACCTCCATACTGTTTTTCCACAATGACTGCACCAGTTTGCATTCTCACCAGCAGTGCACAGGGGTTCCTATTTCTCCACATCCTTGCCAACATTTGTTGTTTCTTGTTTTTGTTTTTTTTTTTTAATTTTAGCTATTCTGACAGGTATGAGGTGATACCTCATTGTGATGTTGATTTGCATTTCCCTGGTGGTGAGTGATATTGAGCATCTTTTCATGTGTTTTGTTGGCCATCTGGATGCCTCTGAAAGTCTATTTAAATTCATGATTCTCCAGTTTCATTCTGGAAATGTTTGCCCTTCTGCTCTAGAAAATTTTCTTATACCATTTCTTCAATAATTTTCTTCTTTTCATTTTCTCTGTTATCTTCTAGAATTCCTATTAGTTGGTTGATGTAATTTTCTTTTCTTTCTTGTCTTCTATCCTTTTTTTTCTGTTTTCTTAGAGATTTCCTCAGCTTTATCTTACAACCCTTGTTGTTGTCTCTTTTACTTCTGCTCTTATACTTTTAAGTTCCCAGAACTTTTCCTCATTCTCTGAATTCTCTTTAATGTTCTCCTGTTCTTGTTTCATGGCTTCAGCATTGTCTTATGTCTCCTAATAATTGTAGTTTGTTTATTTCTTTGTGTGTTTGAAATTGCTTGTGCTGTAGTCTGTTTTCTGAGTTCCCTTTTACTCTGTGTGTTTGTTTCAATCTCTGTTGCATTAGTACCTTTCCTCAAATGTCTAATGGACTTTGGCTGTCTAATCACATTTAAAATGAGGAACTAAAATACACAAATACATGAATCGCTCACTCAACCAGTTAATCAGCACGGCACTAAAACTGTGATGAATAAGTGCTATGTACATCGTGGGGCTTTTTGAGTGGTAGACTTTACTATACAGCAATCAGGTGGAGACCCACCTGTTGTTCTTAGGAGATTTTTAGTGGTCAATGTCTGCAGACAATTTTATGAGAGAAGAATCCTCCAGATTCTCTCCTGAAAGGTAAAAATGATGGCTTCCACTGTTCTGAGACGCAACAGAAGAATAGGGGAGGAGTGTTTGGAGAACTCCCCATTCAGTAGGCAGACTTTCACTTCATTTCCTGGTTGCTCACATTCTGCCTCATCCCTATTCCTAGTGTACCCCAGATCCTTTCTGGTTTCAGCATCTCCAAACAAAAATTTTCTAATCTACTTCTAGGGAGGTGGGGTTGGAAGGATTCATTTACCTTTAAAACACTTGCCCATGTCTCCTGTTGGCAGTCCTTCCCACAAAGCTACCTTCAGGGGTGTGCTGGCACTTCATGTGCCTCTTCGGGCTTCCTGGTGAGAGCTGCTTGCCTCTGTTGGTTCTCCCCACTGCAGGCTCAAGTCTCAGTTTTGAGAATCCACAAAGTCAGTTACTCCTTGTACTCCTGCATTCTAGCTTCCAAAATTTTGTTTGCCTTTCTTCTTGGCCTATCACGTCCTTTCTGACTCTCTGCTTTTTTGGATGGTGCCTTCTTTATTCCTTTACCATCATTTTAGAGGGTCTTCAATGGAAAGCACAGAGACCAATGCATACGTCTGATCCACCATGTGTTACTGAAAGTTTCCCTAGGAAACGTAGACTTGATTTTTCATGCCTCTTAGTCTGAGATACATCTTGCGTAGGCAGGAACATGGACGGTGGTCAACCTGGCTCATTTCCTGTTCTTAACAAGCAGTCTTACTGAAGTGTCTACAGACGCAAACAGGTTCTTTGGCTCCTCTTGTTTAACATCATTCATATAGAGATCTACCTGTGTTGGGACTACTTCCATTCTGAACAAGTGATATTGTAATACTTATCATATTTCCCAATTTTATGAAAAGACTCATGTGTCAACAGTTTGACTATTTTAAACCTATTCTAATACGTTTTTAGTTCTGTGCTTTATTCATAGCTGAGTTGCGCTTTACTAATCTGTGCAATTATATTTATGTGACCATAATGTTACTTTATGTTGAGTTATAAAGGAGTGCTGTAACATCCTTTATGAAACAAGTGTCTGTTATTATCAACAGTAATGGGTGTGTGCTATATGCCACCAGATTTGGCCCCTGATGAAGAAGTCCTGTTACTGACAACTGTGGCAGTGGGGATGGTGGTACATTGGTGAGGATGTGGGAGCAGTGACAGTGATCAAGTTGACAGTATGAAGACAGCAGTAATTGAGAGGTTTTTAGAAAAAATAATTAAACTCCTTTTATTTACTTATTGTTCCTTGGCTCCTTATTATATGATCTACAACATCTGTGATAACTACCACGAATAAAGGTATGTCCACAATTCTGGGTGCCCACTTGTGGCCCTATCCACACCTGTAAGGTTCTTACAGAGTCAGATGATAGGAAGATCAGATCCTCTACATGATGTGACTGAGAGGGGCCACAGCTATTTTTCGTGGTCGTCCGTCCACTCTACAGAAGGACCAGGTTTGACCCATGTTGACTGAAAGCGGCTCTTATACAACTACAACCATGCCTGCCTACCAATTAATTAACGTCTCTGTTCTAAGGCATAGTACTAAGAGTTCTGAGGGACACAAAAGGAGAGATTGTCTTTTATTCTCCAGGAATTTTCCAGCAATACTAAGCAGGATAAGGTGAGCTTCTAATGGGCATGATGCCTTCACAAGAGGAAGAATATAGGATGAGAAGGGTTGACTGGACTAGGACATTCTCATTGCACTTTGGCTCTATCTCAGTCCTAGGATTTATTCCATGGGGTAGTTATTTGTCTACTACATGGTTGTCTTTTCCATTGAGGGCATGCCTGTTCTCTTCATCTTTGTCTCCCCAGCAGTTTACATCGTGCTCAGCACATTCAGTAAATGTTTACTGAATGAAAGAATGAGTGGATGGATGAGTGAATTCATGGAAGACTGGGAACTAGGCTGGGTCTCTGATAATATGTAGGAAATAGGTAGAAGAAGTCAGGAGCTGGTACTAGAAAATGTAGTTGAAGTATACAACAAGAGTTCTAAAACAAATCTCGCTGGAATATAGGGCACGGTGAATGAGCAGTGGGAGTTAAGTTTGGACATGGAGGCTGGAGCCAGATTGTGTAGAAAGACTTAAAAACAGTTTACAAGAGTTTGGACTTTATCCTTTAGGGAAAGGTAACCTATTGGTATATTTAGTGTAGGAGAGGTATTTGATGAGAATAGGGCATTAGGAAGATTAACTTGTTAGGTTCAAGCAGAATGAACTGGTTGGGGAAGAGACTAGAGCCAGAAAGGATACTTAACGAGGTTACTGCAGTGGTCCGAGTGACATATGCTGATGGCCTAGATAGAGTGGAAGAAATAGATGCAACAAAGGAAAGTATACAAGAATAATCTATTAAAATAAAAATTCTAAAAAACATCCTGCCAACAAACCAGGTTAGGAATTTTTATTATTTCATCCTTTTCAGCAGCTTTTTAAAATTTTAATTTAATTTAATTTAATTTCTAAATATGATTTATTGTCAAGTTAGCTAACATACAGTGTATACAGTGTGCTCTTGGTTTTGGGAGTAGATACCCATGATTCAGCAGCTTTTATAGTATGAATACTTTTCCTGAGCACACAATTGACTGAAAATTAGAGGGATTGTGATGGGGAGCTGGTAAATGAATGCTTTGACCCAACATGCTCAGGGTAAGGGACCAAGAGCTGGGTTCCCATCGCAAGATTGCTGTAGCTCTGCTCCCTTCAGCCTCTCCTCTACCTGAGAGCAAGCCTACAAACTGCAGGGAACTAAGAGCTACACTTGGTCATGGGGTTAGGGATTGGATATGGGAGGGCAACCATTTCCTGCAGCCTTATAAACCACTGGAATCCTCTTCTTTAGAGATTTAATCAGATTCAATGCTTGGAAAACAATTAGCTTTCAAGCCCTAAATCTTAACACATTGGTCCTGAACTACATGGAATGATGACAAGAAGTATTTAATGGGTTGGGTGAAAGAAAGTGGAAGGAAACAAAAAATGGTGTTTTTGATCTCAAGGAACTTGAGTGGCCATTTTTTTTTTCAATCTTGATTATGGTAAACATTTTTACTGTGGAGGTTTAGGTCATATGGACAACAAAATGATTAACATTCCAGACCATAACTGTTCTGAAAAAGCTTTTGCAGCAAGGATTCTATCATATTTATAATAAGCACAACAGAACACTTACAAAGACATATTCACATTTTAAAAAGACAAACTAGGGGTATCTGGGTGGCTCAGTTGGTTCAGCATCCACTCTAGATTTTGGTTCAGGTCATGATCCCAGGATCATGGGATCAAGGCCCACATTGGGCTCTGCACTGAGTGTGGAGCCTGCTTAGGATTCTCTCTCTCTCTCTCTCTCTCTCTGTGTGTGTGTGTGTGTGTGTCTCTCTCCCTCCCTCCCTCTGCTTCTTTCCCTCTATTTGTCTCACCCACTCATGCATATGCTCTCTCTCTCTCTCTAAAATAATAAATAAATTAATTGATTAATTTTTAAAACTGAACCGACAAGGGGCACCTGACTAGCTCAGTCGTAGAGCATGCAACTCTTGATGTCAGGGCTGTGAAGTCAAGCCCCACATTGGGTGTAGGGTTTACTTAAAAAAATGAACAAATGTACAATAAAAAAAGTAAAAAAAAATTAATATTAATACTGTGTATTGGACCTATGCTTGAGGCAGATCCTGCATCTTCGGTGTGCTATTTTTTGCGTTCCTTACTCATCACAATGATCAGAGATCACCTTAAATTTCAGCACTTAAGTGCT
>NW_025814823.1:141847500-141952500 GCF_022079265.1 Lynx rufus | reverse complement strand
TGGATTCCGCTCCTTGACACTTTAGGAGCTTTAAAACTTGCCTCCCCTTTCAAAGTGCAGCAAAGCCCTAGGTGTAGCCTAGGGCCTGGACTGCTGTGGTCAAGGAGGTTTTGATGGAAAGGGGAGCTTTAGAGACCCCTAGCCTCTCAGAAGGGCAAATGCCTTACAGACTAACCAGGTGGAAAATACAGTGTAAGAGGGAATGTTCAGATCACCAGACTGTGCCTTTGTTTTTTGATGAAATTAACTTGGTATCTGTCCTTTGCAAATATTCCAGAAATTCTCAATGGACAACCATGTTTGATGTAAATATAGTTTTAAACCTGTGAGTAAAAAAAAAAGGGTGGGGGGAGAGATCACCTTTTGGACATATTCCTCCACCTTAGTGAGGCGGAAACTTTAGGAGTTCAAACTCCAAAACCTAATTTTGTCCCTCAGTTTTCAGTTCTAAGCTACTTCTACCAAGTAAACCATAAACCATAAACGTTTATAAAGAGGGAGCTCTGAAAGCTTTAACTCACCAGAGACCAGCCAGAAAATTAACTAACACTTCCTGAAGTTACTGCCCAGGAAAAAAGTAAATGCATCTATGCTCAAAACCTGTAGACATACTTAGTGACTTTCATATTTTAGTCTGATTGTATTTTCCTAATGCCAGCCTTTCCAATTAACTGTAAATTCTGACAGTTATGGAGTATGGAATGCAGTGGTGACATAATTAGAACTTATACATAATAAATAATACATCTGTAGAATTTTAACCTCCACTCTCAGTTATGAGATCAGTGTGTGGGCCAATTAACTACAGGAGCTTTTTTTTTAACTAAGAAACTATAAACACACTGGTTTTAAATGTCCTAATTAGAAACTTGCTCATTAATTAACTTTCTGATTAATTGTGTAGCAATCTAATTTGTAGATGAGCCACTTAAAGAGTGATACCTTGTAATTCTTTCTTCTGTCTTTAAAATTCCCCCGTAAAATGTGATTTTGTATCCAGGTGGCGTCTCAGTTGTGGAAATTCTCTGCTTAAAAGATGCTGTACCTTTGGACTAAAACTAAATTTCACTTAATCCTTCCCTATCTGGACTGGACAGGTTGGCTTGAGGCAGAAGGTGGGGGTGTGGGCTGGGGCAGAATATACTGCAAATAATAGAGGAAGTGAATAAAGGCCAAAATTACTCTATGTACTTGAGCCTGAAAATAGTTCCCCCTTTCTTATAAAGAAGAGAAAAAGCATTTATGCATGAGTTTCATTGCAACCAATTCTCAAATCCCAAAACCATTTTAGAGAGAAAGAAATTTTTTAAAGTAAACTTATTATGGCCTCCACACCCCTATCATGGACTAGCCCAGGGGATAATTTAATGCAGTGGACAAAGGGCTAATGGCCGATTTCAATAAAGGCCGCCTCGCACTGGAACATCCTGGGGCTGTTCTATTAGCATCAGAAAGGGTTTGGGGTCCTGCTTCCACCACAGCTATTGTTGCCCGGGTGTGTCGCCAGTCCCATCCTGCAGAAAGCCTTTAGCCCTGATGGCAGATGATTCTCTAAGTGAATAGAGATGAAGGCAGGGATATTAAGTGACTCTATAAAACATCCCGGACACAATTGTGTGATTGATGGAGGACAAAGTGGGAACAGCAGGACACAGGATCCTGGGAGAAGCAGCCTTGTCAATGCGAGAAACCCATCTCTGGAAACAGCTTCTCCTGGAGGAGTTTGCAGTCTATTTGTATGAGTAATCAGCTGGGCCCCCTCTCTGTCAGCCCTGTTTACTCACTGATTTTCTCAACAAGACAACCATTGACACTGGATGGATGGGGCTAATCTGGCGCAGAACTGGCGGCTTCGCAGAGGCTACAGGTCGAAAATAGAGCGCGGTGCCAGCTTCACCTCGCCTAATCTAGCGGCTAATATTTATTAGAGCCAATTTATACCGCTGCTCTCTCAAAGAGCAAGGAAGGTCCGGGTGCAATTAATAACATGGGCAATAACCACAGACAAACAAATAAATAAGGGTTTGTGAACTGTTTGGTTGGTTTTAAGAGAGGATAGGAAGGCAAAGGGTTGGGTTTGCCACCTGAAGCTGGAAGGAGAGGAAGTAAAGGCAGCCGTGAAACCCCTAAATAGAGGGGCTTTCTTCCTTGGCCCCTCATCCAATCTCAGAGCAACATCCCGGCTGCAAAATGGCTTTGGAACCTGCACAAATGCATGTAATTCCACTTGCATCCAACAGAATCTGTACAAAGACACCTGCCCTCGCAGGCAGAGGTGCGTGCGCACACTCCTATTGTAAATATCCAGTTAATGCGCATCCCCACCCAGGGCGGAGGGAAACACAAGATCGCATGCCTCGCATTTCACTCAGCAACCAAGTCCTGCAGCCACCGAGAAGGCGGCTGGTGGCTGCTTGGGAGCTAGGAGCTGGGAGGTGGGAGAGAGGAGAGTTTGCAGATGGGATACTAGATAGGGGGACTCGGAGCTCTCGACCCCTCCTTCTAAAATCCGTCTCCAGTACCTAGGAGGCCTGTTGTTGGAGATGCTACCAGTTGCTGAGTTTCCTGCGTTTTGGATATTTAACATGATTTTGTTGGGCCAAACTGGAAAGAAACAGAAAGACAAAGTGTGTGTGAGCTCCAGGGCGTGGGTCTGGAGCCCGGGTTGGTATTAATTCGCGGATAGGCGCACAGTGCAAAGGGCTGGTAGAAAGCCGCATTGTTCTTAACTGGGCGTCGTAGCAGCGGGGGCTGCTGCACAGGCGTTGACCTCGCCGCCGCTGGGGCCTGCAGACCGAAGGCTGCGAGGAGGGGAGCCCTTTGCCCTCGTGCCCTGGTCTCCCCACTCGCCCTCCCCGACCCCCTCCGGGCCAGCGGGCGCCCGCGCCTTGCTAATTGCTCGGCTCCCTTCATGCACACACCTCCACTAATTTTACATTTCTCATTCTGCGGGTAGCTGGAAAGCGGCTCAGGGAATACGGTTCCTTCTCTTAGCTACCGCATGAATACAGTGAGTGGTGGCCGTCCAGGCCTCCCTGGTCGGGGGGTTTGGTAAATTAGCAGCTTGGCTGTATAATCAGGCATTCGCCATTGAGGCCACAGTGCTGTATCCGTTAACCAGGTGAGATTTCATCATCTAATGGGTTGGGAGGTGTGACCGAGCTGCTAAGTTAGCAATTAAACTTCACAAATATCATTCGATTGCATTTTTTTTTTTACAAGCCAGAGTTAGGTTACCCCAGGCATTAAAGAAAAGCAAAAAACAAAAACTCTTTCCAAAATGTACACACTAAGGGAAATGCTTTCTTTTGTGAAAGGTGAAATAACATGGCTTGGTATCTAAACTATATTTTAATTCTCTTATCCTAAAATACAGTCCTTGTAGTTATGGTTCTAGGTAGAGGAAGGGACCAGCCAGCCAGGCAGGGAAGGTCTATGTATAAAATATATCTTATTAGATGATATCTAATCTAGGACAGGAAAATCTGGGAAATAATAGAGATTTGTCCCTTTGGGCCTATTGTTTAGATTTATTATTGTATTAAGAGTTGGAATCAAAGAGAAAAGGGCAAACAGGTAAAAGGTTATTTCAAGCCTGTAACAGAGCTGGCAAGAGCCAGCCTTCTGGGCCTGTGGGACCTGAATTCTTGCACCTCCACCTTGATCTTTAAGATGTAGCCATATTAGTTGGGACTGGTTACTGAAATTCTGGTATCCTAGCTTCTTCTGGAAACGCTATGGTCTTCCTTGATGGTGAGAATTCCCTGTGTCTTTAGGTGTGCGAGATAAATACATGGTGTTTTATAAAATAGAGAAAGAGTATGAGACATAGTAGATTTTTCTGCGTGTTAAATGCCTAAGTGGGAACATAACAGAAAATATTATTAGCTTTATCTGTGGACACCGGGGACACAGGTTAAAGTATTTTTCATTTAATTTGATAGTGAATAAAGCACTTAAAGCACTTGATGATTTATTGATCAAATAGAAACCAGGCACCAGACAACATCTCCTTTTTAAATCCCTATTCACACGATTAAAAGGCAAGTGAACTTTTTTTTTTTACAGTTTTGCTCAGTAAGCTTTATGTTATATAAAGAATAAAAAGAGAACGGTTCTTCCGACCTATAAATCTCTCCTTTGGCTAATATGAATGACTACGGGGCACGTGAACCTCCATTGAACTGTAAACACTGTTTTAATGGACAGTAATGGCCCTATGATTTTTAGCTATTGTTCCAAAATGACTACCATGTTTATTGCCATCATTAAAAATGAATTAAAGAGTTATGAAACTCCTCAATAATGAGAACTCCAGCCGTTTATAAGCGGTGGTTCTCTTCTCCCCGGCGCACTCGAAGGTTCTGCCGCTCTGGGTGTCACAGGCTTCGGGACACCCGCCGGGGCAGCGGTTTGGGGGAGTGGGGGGAGGGGCAGAACATTTTTCTCGCAGAGGCCGATGAGGGCCTAGAGGACCGGGAGAAAGAGAGGATGGAGGAGGCGACGCGGTAGAGCAGGGACGTCCGGAAAGCTTGCCAGCTCCGAGGCTCCCCTCAGGGAGGCGCGCGCGCAGGTGGAGGCGGGAGTTAAGGGTCGGGGGCTAGCAGGGTGTGTCTCCCTGGCCGCGTGGGGGCTGCAGCCCCGAGCCCAGGACTACTGGTGGGAGGCGTCAGGTGGACAGAGTGGGTTGGGGAGAGCAAGAGGAGTCCACGGGGCTGCAGCTGGGCCCCCAAAAGCCCCGGGACAGGGGAGGCGCTGGCGCGGCAGGGCCACCGCTCCTATCCTCCCCGCGCTCCGCAGTCGCGAAGGGGGCGTCCACCGGCCTCCCCACCCAGCTCCGGAGCCGCTGGGGGCTTCGCAGGAAAATGGCTCAGCAAAGTTGCGCGCAGCCAGTGCACTGTTCTCCGAGGGGTCCCTGGCTGGAGCCTGCACGTTTCTCTTTGCATTAGCAAAGCCCAAAGTCATCCAGTTTGCGCTAATCACCACAATTAGTCCTGAATTATCACCGGACTCTGACAGACGTTCCTTGTAACTCTCTTTTATTTCCAACAGCCCTAATCAGCCGCTCTCATTACAAACGCTGATTAAACTGCAAATTATCCAGCAGCGGCCCTGTTCCCGTCTACCAGCAGCTCGTTCAATATCAATTAAGGCCGAGCGGCAAAGCCTGCAGCCTCCGAGAGCTTCCAACTGCCTGATAGTGGCACTTATTAGTTTGGAAAACTAGGAAAATACTAATAATCAACAACCAAGGGGAAAGAGGAGGCAACCAAACAAAAGGAAGGCAGGAACGCAGCCGAAAAAAAGGAGCGAGCGCGCAGCCTGCCCGCGCCCCCCATTCCGCTGGCCCCAGGTGCGATCCCAGCCCCGAACCCGGGGGGATGGTAGGGGACGGGGAGGTGTCCAGTTCCCAGAACCGGTGAGGTGCGGGACTGCCAAATGTGTTCGCTAAGATATTGTCTTAAGCTCGCTAAAGACATTTTTGCAAGTAATGCATTGTATTTGGGCATTTAAAACCAAACTAACTTCCAGAACTGCCTTTATCGAGTCCTTCTGAAATCCGTTTCCAATAAGCTGTTTCGTTTGATGTTTAAAAAACATTGACCTCGTCCCGTAAATAAAATGGGAGCTGATGACAGTTGATTTTATTTACCTATTGTGTCAAATTAGATTTCCACGGCAGAGCGCTGCTCGCAGAGGCTGCAAAAGATGCAGTCCTGCCGCCCCACCTCCACCCCTTCGTGAAGCTGAGGTGTGAAAACAAAAGCTGCCTTTCCTCTTCTCCCTCTCCCCTGCATTTCCTATGATGAGTGGCTGCTGGCCGGGGAAACTGGCCCTACCCCTCCAAGGAAACTTGGCTCTCCCGCGGGATTCAACTGGGCTGAAGAAAGCTGTTGAAGAAAGGCCCCGGTGGGTTTTTAGATGGACGGGACCCCTCAGCGCCAGCCTCTAATCCTTCTGGCCACCCTTTTGCCGTAGTCAGGAGCAAGCTCCGTGGTAGCTGTTCTTTCCCGTTTGACGGAATTGTCCCCCATATCCAAAAATTTAAACATGAGAGGGACCATAACTCACTAAAGCTGGAGAAAAGGGTTAATAGTCTGCGAATTTCTGTCTAGGATTGGGTAAGCCATGTGTTTAAGGATTTATGCATCATTAATAATGTGTGTGTATTTATTTTACCAAAACCTGTTCGCCCATGGGCCTGAATCCTTCTGAGAACTCAGGTAAGGAGTAAATGATCAGAGGCGGCTTAACATGGCTAAGCCCATCAGACTTTTCAAAAGAAGTCTGAAGTTTAAGTTTTTTATCCCCTTTCCTAAACTTTGGAGCAAGCTAATTTTAATGACATTTTCTTAGACTTAAAATCCAGGAAAAGTTTTCATGCTCCTGAAGATCTGGTTTGCTTCCTTCTTTCTGCAGTCGAAAAACTACACACGAATTTGTTTTTCCTTTTGCTTTGACTGCCAGGAAGCTCAGAGCTAAATCTCATGCTTAGCATGATGCCTACCTTTGTGATAGAATTACTTCCTCTCATTCCTTAACTATATTTTCCTGCTTTTTGTTGGAAATAAGCAGGAATCAGATGTCTTCAGAGAATTTACTTCTCTATATTTCTGTATACCATCAACCCTACTTTAAGAAGTACAGCGCTTTTGGAATTGAAAATACTTTGGGCTCCTAGCGGGGGAAAAAAAAAAAGAATCTTTATAAAATATACCACTTTACCTCGTTGTGGTTCTGGCAATTCCCACTTACTGTGGCCTTCCCATTTACGAGAGAAAACCCCTTTGATTTAAAGAATGTTTCTTTCTCATCAATGTTGGTGATGCCTTCACTTTGTATGTTCACAATCACTCCTCTAGGCTGGGATTTCATCATCTTAGGCCCAAATTTCTGAAGCATGATCCTAAGTAAGTCAGTAGTGATGCATCAGTTGACCCCAAACAGCTGTCAGTGCAATATTCCTGAAACCACTCTGCTCTCTGCTCTCCTACTCTGGCTTAAATAGTATTTAAATAGCATTTTCTTCTCTGCGTCGTTTCACATATTTTGTTTACATCTCTTGAAACTTTAGAATTTCTGTTACATTAATTTGTGTGTGCTATTATATGCTTTTCAGCGATCTCAAGCTTTTCCTACATAAAAACATATCATTAAGGACTTGCTATGTGCAGGGGCTTGCTAAACTCTTTACCCATGTTATTTTATTTGATCCCTAAACCATCCTATTATACAGGGCCATTCTTCTTACCCCTCTTCATCTATAAACCATACAAAGTAAAGCTCAGAAGATCCATAATTAGCCTTGTGAGCCAAACACCGGGCATGGATTCTGACTTTCCTATTTCGCCTCCCCCGTCTTTGAGGTAGGAATCAAGCTTTCTGTTTGTCTGGTCTTCTATCTCACATAGTAAGAATTGAGGAAAATCATATATAGAGATGATTTTTTAAAAATGTATAGGACCCCTCCCCTCAACCATACGCACATGCATTTTTGAAAAGCGTGACTTTGATGATGAGATTTCCTACTCCAAAATCCTAATGAATGTAATCCTTGGATTATCCATCTTCTCACTGAAAAGGGGAAACATTTCTTTCTATTTCTTTTATTAAGTACACCCTGATCTGAATGCCACCAGCAGCTGTTGACATATACCTGAGAAGGAAATAGGGTTCTGGGGAGTCCTCTTCTGTGGGACAATACCCCAGTAACTATATGACAGGCATCTCTCCAGCTGGCAATGGGTAAAACCCTGTGAAACCCACTCCCACAGCATTTTGGAACTTGACATTCCAGATAATAGTAAGGTTCTTGTGTGAGAACTCAAAAGGCAAGATTAGGGAAGCCAGCTAATTATAGCTTTTAAATGAAGGCATTTGTGCATGAGTTTGTAAATTTCTTTACAGCTCTCTGTAAAAGCCGAAAATATTTCTTCAGTCAACTTAACAATATTGGTAGGAGGAGAGTTTTGCCCAGATGTCCTGAAACACAGATTGAAGTCCAATCTTCATGAACAAGGCCTAATTTTGGATATTTTTTAATCTAATTTTATGTGCTGTCATGAAAACCTTGACAAATTACTTCCCATCATGACATTTTAAAAATTGCCTTTTATCCCTGAAACTGGAGAATAAAGATGCTTTTGGCAGTAAAATATACTACAGGATAGGGCCCATGTTTAA
Organism: Lynx rufus; assembly: GCF_022079265.1. Lineage (NCBI taxonomy): Eukaryota > Metazoa > Chordata > Mammalia > Carnivora > Felidae > Lynx > Lynx rufus. Next base: position 141,944,316 of record NW_025814823.1, on the reverse strand, counting down.
AAATACTGCTGACAAAGACACATTTGAAAAAAAGCAATGCTACTGCGACTGGCGGGTTGATCCTCCTTGTCTGAACCTTTGGTGTAGACGTCTAAGAGGCCATTTCTACTTACATGGAACAGTTAGAGGTTATTGTAACCATCTTAGCAATAGACGGGAGCTCAGCTGGAACTGATATGTGTGATCACTGATTGATTACCTGTCGGCTTGATAGTGTGTAGTTGAGTGAACTCGTTTCCTTTACAGGACAGAAAGATTCACAAAGTAGAAAGTGCAGGTCCTTAAATTACATGAAAATTAATGTTAAGGATATAGTGATGAATCTCTATGCATATATATACACATATTATGGGTATGGGTATACGCTGATTTAAGAAAATCACAGCTGTGGCAGTCTATATTGACAACATAGATGAAAGGATGTCATCATTAGCATTTCAAAAAAGAATAATTTCTTCCCTGCAGGAGAATTGGCCTCAAGCTTCCTCATCTTCCTATTGCATTTGTTTATTTTTAAAATGTATTTATTTTGAGAGAGTGTGTGTGTGTGTGTGCATGCGTGCATGTAGGCAGGGGAGGGGCAGAGAAAGAGGAGAGAGAGAATTCCAAGCAGGCTCTGTGCTGTCAGTGCGGAGTGCAACTCAGGGCTTGATCCCACGAACCGTGAGATCATGACTTGAGCTGAAATCAAGAGTCGGACTGCGACACCCAGGCGCCCCCCTGTAGCATTTAACATATGCAGTACTTTGATCTGTAATCTTTCTCTTTAAAAACAGCTTTCTGGGGACTCATCTGTTGTACAAAACAAGGTGTGCACCAGCATTGTCTTTTTTCTTGTTGCTTGAATTCTTATTCGAGAATAAGAACGTCTTATTCATCTTCCTATCCCAAGAGCATTGAAGAGTACCTTTAAATAATAACTGTCCATATGTATCTGCAGAAATCTGCTTCTGTGAAGATTGCTCTGGGTCCTACAGTTCTTTCTGGAGTCCTTTGTAGTTCTTCACTGGGTCCACATGTCAAGGACTTATCTGCTGGTTGAGGGCAGTTGCATTTTTGTGAGGTTTGTTTCCACTTGCTGATATGTCTCTTGAGAGCAATATAAGGCCTACACTCAAAACGCTGCCTGCTGGGTTGCCCTGACCACTTCTCTTTGTTGTCTGATGTCAGTTGGAGGCTCTGCTTCAATTAATCTTTTTGGTATTTTTCTAATCAATGTATTGGTCTTCTTCCCACCTCGATTCAGTGAACAAAAGCCTGGCTCTCATACCTGCCCTCATAAATCTCTGCCGCTGGGGAAAGGATGCAGCCTAAAACACAATGTCCCAGATCTTCCTTTATGTCAGAATCCACTGCCATTGGTTTGTACACCCCAAGAAAGCCACTCATTCAACTAGGCTCCCTATCAGTGACTTCATGTGAGTCTAGGTGCCCCAATCATCCAGATCATAACTTTGGGTTACTACTATAAACAAGTATTCTCGAGTGGTGGGTGGGGCTTGGCCTTTATGAGCAATAGATTCCTCTGAGGATCTGATGAAAGTTATATACTTCCTCCTCAGGAAAATGCACATATTCACAGTCATGGAAATTTTCCATACAATTTTGGAAGGTTCACAGGTCCCTCTTCCTTAGAAATAGGCGTCTTTAGTCCTTGTTTGCTGTGAGTCATTCCATCAGAGTTCTTTTTTTTTTGTAATGAACATTTTTTTAAATTTATTTTTAAGTAATCTCTATACCCAATATGGGGCTCGAACTTATAACCCCAAGATCGAGTCGCCTCCTCTACCTCCTGAGCCAGCCGGGCACCCCACCATCAGAGTTTTTATTCACCCATCACCAATGACAAAAAAATTAACTGAGGGAAGATCAAGTCACTTTTTCTCAAATCCCTACACAAAACTATTAATATGTTTCAAACCAGTGTTTCTCTTACAATCACAATGCACACATTTACACAATGTTCTGCTTTCAAGTCGCTTTGGTATGCCCATCTTTAGACAGATATAACTACGTTCATAACAAATGCACATGACAACCCATATGCTAAACTTTTATTTTTCATACGCTAAACTTTTACCAACATTTTAAACATTAGAACAAAGGGAAATCTTAGGTTTCACTGTTTTTCCTTTACCTCTCCTTTCCCATCTCTGGCACATTGGTCAGAACTACTGAAATGACCAAAAAAGAGAAGGTGCAACCCCCCCCCACACACACACAATCACACTGACCTAGTCAATCAAGTCATTTCAGATGGAGACCCCTAAATCATGCAAATCTATATGTAGGAACATATATTTAGGATTTCTAAAGGAAATTCCCTTTGTGGAAATGGAACAAAAGTCTAAATCGTCCTTCCTTAAAATGCAAGAGCAGATATATTTTCAGATAGTCTGTCATGTATGTAACCAAGGTGGACTTTTAATTATGGGACATTAACTATGAATTAGTGTCTCATTATAAACACAGAGTATAGAGCACATGAACTGTCATTAGAACTGAACGTGTTTGTACTATAGGGGGTCAGTTTTGATTTTTGCTGCTCACTTCCTTGGGGTTTGGTCCCACCTCTATCCCAAGTACCTTTTCCAGAGTACTCAGAGCAGAGAAACTTCCTTCCACCCTGTGGGCAGCAGCAACCAGAATGGCAGTTGCTTTAAACGTGGCATCAGAGTTTCCAATCAGACTATTTGAAGAATAATGCTGCCAACTGCATTCCTATCCTAGCCAGGCTCTTCAATGGCATCCTGAAATGGCAGTAAAGCAATGACTGCGTGTTCTGTGTTGGGCTCTCCTAACTCGCATCTGAAGAGTATTTGGCTCAGTGGCTTCGATCAACTTTCTGATTTGCTGGGTCTTGGGTTACCTATGAACAAAATAGTACTTTTATTCACAAGGACTTTGAGAATCTTGACTAAGCAGTTTAAGAATTAAAAGTATAAAAAGGCAGGGACAACTGGGTGGCTCAGTTGGGTAAGCTTCCGACTCTTGGTTTTGGTTCAGGTCACTATCTCACAGTTAGTGAGATCAAGCCCTGCATCGGGCTCTGTGCTGACAGAGGGGAGCCTGCTTGGGATTCTCTCTCTTCCTCTCTCTCTGCCCCTTCCCCCACTCACACTGTCACTGTCTCTCTGAAAATAAATAAACAGATAAAAAGTATAACAAGACACTACAATAACAGTATATTCTAGAGGAATATTGGAAAACTCAGGGACAGAGAGTCACTGAAAAGAGGACACAACTCTCTGATGAAAGCAAAATAACTGACAAAGAGAAGAAGAAAGTCAAGATGGCAGCTGGCAACAATGAACATATTTTTCCCATTTTTTATAACATTTTTCTTATAGATCTATTTTGCTTTTAAATATATTTATGAAAAATATATTCTTGAATATACTTTGAGATTTAAAAATTCCCACATATGCATTCTTATTAATGATAGAGAAGTGAATAATATATTCATAAGAATTCTTCATCTTTAACAAATATGTTTTATATAAATTCTTATACCCTTCAACCTCTCCCTCATTCTTTCTCCAACTCTAGCTCCAGGATCAGCACATGGACAGAGATATTTAAGCCTCTCAAATGTGCTTATGAAGACAGAATTAAGTCAATTTCAAATAGTTGAAGAAAAGAAGTAAATGTGGCTTTCAGTGAAATGACATTGGGGAAATTGGCCTTCTTGCTTCAGTAGCAAGTTCTTGCTATTAACTCAGTTTTGTTTGTTTGTTTGTTTGTTTTGCAAACTATTAACTAGATTTTGAATCCAGTCCTACTAACAAGGTTTCTGTCTTGTTCCTAAGTTCCACAGCTCACCTAATCCTTCTGGTCTAGTGAATGGTTGTCCCTCTTGTTCACTGAGTCTAGGCTCTGCCTTCTTGCCAGTGCCTTTCCAGGAAGGAATTCCTATCCCTGTCACCAGAGTCCTGGTGTTCATGCAGGAAATTTTATTAAGCACTTACTATGTGCTCTGTACTAACTGTACTAACACCAGGAATACGACAATGAACCAGACAAATAAAGCTTAGATTATTTACTAATGCCTGTATTTGGTAGAAGAGGGTAAACAATAAAAATATAGACCAATAAAACAGAACTTCAGAGATTGATGAGGTCTAAAAAGGAGAGATCTGTGACTAGGTGACATTTAAGCCATAATTTAGCCAACAAGAGGTCAAACCAGGTAAAGATTGGTGGAGGGAAGAACATCCCAGGCAGCAGAAATTGTTAGCATAAAGGCCTTCCTACAGGATTGTTCTTGGTGTGTTCTCAGAACAGATAGAAAATTGTGACTGGAGTTGATGAGAAGTCAGGGAGTGAAAGGAGTTGAGGTCACAGGTAAGCAGAGGCCAGATCATGTAGGGCTTTGTAGTATTGTGGTAAAGCATAGATATTATCTAGATGCAATAGAAAGCCGTTGGAGAGTTTTAACATGGGAGTGGCGAGATCATATTTGTTGTAAAAGATCACTTTGGCTGTGAGGGGTGGAGAATGAATTATAGAGGGCCAAGAGTGGAAGTGGGGAGACCAGTTGGGAAACTACTACAGATACTCCAGAGAGATGATGGTGGCTTGATGTGGAGGTACTTGTGAACATAGAGAAGGAGGTGGATTTGAGATATGTTTTGGAGGGAAATGGCAGGATTTCTGATGGATTCAATGTGGGAGGTGAGGGAGAAGAGGGAACAGGTTGACTTTGAGGTCTTGATCTTGATTCCCTACATAGGTAGGGTGTGGCTTCCTGAAATGAGGAAGGACAGGTTTTGTTGGGGTAGAGGAAATAAGCATTCTTTTTGAGATACTCTTGAGTGTCCAAGTAGTTCTTTAAAGAAACAAAAGCTTATTTATTTTGAGAGAAAGAGAAAGCACGAACAGGGGAGGGGCAGAGAGAGAGAGGGAGAGAGAGAATCTGAGGCAGGTTCCGTGCTGTCAGCACAGGGCCCACTATGAGGGTCCATCTCAGGAACCACAAGATCATGACCTCAGCTGAAATCAGCTGATCGTGAAATCAGACGTTTAACTAACTGAGCCACCCAGGCACTCTGAGCATCCAAGTAGTTGTAACCAATTTCTCCTCCCCATGGTGATCACTCACTTTCTTGCAACTTCAAATAGTATTTGACTTCAACTTTCTAGTTCCTTTGTGCCCTTTGTGTATATCTGACACTCCATTCTGTCATTACTCTAAGATGTCTGCTGTTGCTAGACTGCTAAGCTTGTTGGTAGCCATGACTGTTAGGCGCTGTCTTCTCCATGCCCCAGCCATGCCAGTGTGGTGAGGGGTGTTTCTCCAATGCCAGCACAGTCTTATCCGAGGAGTTTGGGTGCAGGTTCCAGCCTCCTGCCTTTCCCTTTCTTGTGCTGGGCAGATTGCTTTATCTGTCTGGGTGCTGGCCTCCTTCTTTGTACAGTGAGTTAGATCAATTCACAAAGTGGGGTCCCTGGGCCAGCAGCATCAACATCACCTGGGAATTCACGAGAAATGCAAGTTCTCAGTCTGCCTATACCCACTGAACCTGAGCCTCTGGAGGTGGTGATGAGCAATCTTTTAACAATCCCTGCAGGTGAATCTCTCAAAATTCATGCCAAATTTTGAGAGCCATTGAACTATACATTCTTTAAGTTCCCTCCTGGTGCTTACGTTCTATGAATCTATTACCCTTTGGTCTGATCTACATGATCTAAGTGATTTTTAAAAATCCTGTAACCATATCTCAAGGTTATGCAGAGTTCAGACAAGTGAAAGAGCGTATTGTGAGACAACACCTTCCTTCTATAATTATTTTTGTAGTTTCTCCAAACATTTATTTAAATTCATCCGCCTCCAGCCATATACTTTTAAAGAAACTTTAATAAAAAAACCACTCTGAGATTTATCACAGTGGAGTTGTACATCATTTTAGTGAATGGTTGAAAACTGCTGAACAGGTGTAATAATGCCTTTGGGATTAAATAATTGTAACAGAATTACATCTTCATAATGACAGCAAGGGGAAGTGGCACCTCTCACTGCTCTATCACAGTTGATTTTAAAAGAGCTGTAAGAATTGGAGCTAGTCTGAACCATTATTATCACCTACTGTTTGGGATGCTGTACTCGCAAACTGTCAACAAAATTGTATTTATTAAGCCACGGTCATGTGCAAATTTCCAAGAGATGTAATTGGTGTAATGTTTAATACAGTTTTCTAAATTTAATCTCTGTGATGCTAAAGTAACCAATTGTTTCCCTCAACTCAGTTTAAAAAACAAACAAAAACAAAAGCAAATAACACCTAATTCAATTAAAGCCATTTGTTTGCAGTCACCATGACAAAATTAACACTTATTTAACTTAATGTCCTCTGCTTCTACTAGTTCCAGAGGCAATGTGAAACTTAAGAAAATAATTTAAAGATGTAAAGATTCATCGCATTTTCGAAGCTCGGGAAACAAAACAAGCAAAACAATCTGAAGCTCATGAGTTCTCAAACTGTCCACAAGAGAATAGAAATTTGATGTGTGTTGTTGTTGTAATAAACATAAGATTCTTTTTAAAAAGAGTTTTAAAAGATTGTAAATATCTTGTGGGTTAACTTAGACAATTTTGCTAAATGTCTGTGCTTGCTGCATGGGCTAGGGATGAGAAAAAGACAAGGGAAGCATATTTAGAGGTGTGCAAAGAGGTGAATTCTTAGCAAAGAAACGTGTTTGAATTTCCCATTTTCAGGCCTCTGTGTTCTCGGTGAACATAAAAAACAGACCCTGCCTTCCTAAACTGTGAATCTAACACCTGGGAAGACGGCTAAAAGGTAGATCTCAGATGTCCTTATGATTCATTGTTTCTGTCTTTCTTACAGTCAGCTCAACCATTTAATTGTACCAATTTCTAAAAGAAATGTAACAAGATTTTAAGTGTATGTTCTAGTTGATGCTTAAACTGAAAGAAAATGAAATACTCACAAATGCTTCTATAATATAAGCCAAGGGGTTTTCACAGTTAATTGAAACATCTGAGTAAAATGAAGATTACCTGTGTTTTATGTCTGCCACTGATGAGAAAACGAGAGATTGGTGTGATGTACTCATTGGTTTGTGAATCTAAAGGTGTGCGGAGAGTGTCACAAATCACCTTGATGTCCCTGAGAAGGAGATTTTACCTCCGAAGCTCCGATTAATAAAAAAAGATATTTAGCTAGATAGCTCTTGGTTGCCTATGCATCTGTGTGTTCTGACACATAGCAGCCCCTTCATTTCAGGGCTGGAATAACTTACACTCATGAAATCAGCTCAGGATTCATTGTCTTTAGATTAGTATATGTAAAACATCTCAGTTGGAGGCAGTAAAGAGTCAAAACAAATCACAGTACACCTGCTTTGAAGATCTGTTCTCATTTGTAAAGGTAATATGAATTTGATATAAGAATACCAGATCATTTTTCCCTGAGCACAGAATTTGTTTATGGCCTATCCAGAGAAGAAGTGGCAAAGATACAGGGTTAGAGGTATTCGTCTCCTGCTATGTGCATGTCTGAGGTCAGCCTGGTTCCTGCCCATCTCCCTGGCTTTTTCTCTTATCAGAAAGTGGGAGTGAATCGGGAGGGGGTGGTCAGGGTAATGGGCAGCAGGAACACCGAATCAAAAAGCCCAGCTGGACCCCTCATATCTACTTTCACTAGAATACACTAAGCTGAAGAACAGATTAAATTAGAATTCAAAGGGACAAATAAGCAGATTGAACCTCAATGTCCCCTGTCAGACACAACATACTGCCTTGTCTACAGTAAGGAAAAGTAAAAGGGGACCTCCTCCCTGGTGGAAGGATTAAATAAATAAATAATAAATAAGACAATTCCACTGCCCAGGGTCCAGAGAGATTTTTGAACCTGTTCAAGATTTCATTTGGTTGAGAGCAGAGCCAGCCTCCTAGTACAGCAACTTTCTTGTATGTCACCCTTTCCCAAAGACTGTTTCTCAGAAAACTTAGTTCCATAAGCAGTTAGCAAAATGGGTATTCGAAAGGCAGGGTGTGGTAATCAAATTCATTCAGGAAGCAGGTAGTTAAGTCCATTCTGTCAATAACAGTATCAAACAAGTTTCTTGGAGGCAAGTTCCCGGGTCTGTTTGCCCTTGTTGATTGTGAATGGGGGCGTGGAATTGGCAGCACTCCTAGACCAGCTCGGTGACAGAATCTTTTTCTGTTTTGTAGAGCGGGGAGACTTTAGGGGTTCTAGTGCTTCATAGGACGTTCACTGGGCAAACTTGATCTGTACCAAGGTGGCCCTGCATTGACTGCTCATTTGCTAGGAGACTTGGGAGGAGACCAGTTTGTTCACAGTGTGAGTGGGGCACCTACGGGCAAGCCAGGCACTCAGAGCTGCAGAATGCTCACCTGCCAAATGAGGCAGTTGGTCTCCGACAGTGGTTTTCAGCGAGACAAGGGAGTATTATTGCAACTACTGGTGGCTGGGCTGGTGTCACTTGGAGGCACGGAGGGGTCTCCTATGGTGGACAAGGCTTTCCACACCCACACGCCCCCAATTGGAGAACCACTGACTTAGAGGTTCCTCCCTGCTTTACTGTTGTTGACCTAATAACATTGTACATGCATATATTATTTGGGCCAGCAATTCTTATAGGAATGTTTCTTTCTGACAAACTTACATTTTAGAAATCTATATATATACCCGTATGTGCATATTTATACACACACACACACACACACACACACACACACGCAGTGATATTCCCTGAAATAGTGTTGGTAATAACAAGAGATGAGAAACAGCTAAATATCCACCGAAGGAATATTTGTAGCAATTACATAAAACAGAACTAACTCTAGATGTATGATTAAATTAAAAGGTAAAGCATGGAGCCAAACCATAAGAGACTCTTAAAAACTGAGAATAAACTGAGGGTTGATGGGGGGGTGGGAGGGAGGGGAAGGTGGGTGATGGGCATTGAGGAGGGCACCTGTTGGGATGAGCACTGGGTGTTGTGTGGAAACCAATTTGACAATAAATTTCATATTAAAAAGAAGTTAAAAAGATAATAATTAAAAAATTTTAAAAAGGTAAAGCATGGACACAGGACATTGGGATAAAACTATATAAAACACATTATTGATATATATGTGTGTGTGTGTATGTATATATATATATATACATACATACATATACATAAAGCTTATGCTTATTGATGTATAGAATATCTCTGAAAGCATACTTAAGCATAATAGTGTCTCAGGGATGGGGCTGTCAAAAAACATACTTCACACCCTGTACCCCGTTGTATATTAATTTTGTACATTATGCAAGACAGCTGTTCCCAGTTGTTCTTCCCTGTCCAGTACATGTATGCCAGTCATCCAGTCAAGAGATGGAGTTTATTTCTCCTGCCTTTGAACCTGGGCTGGCCTTGGGAATTGCTTGGGTGAAGCTGTTGTTCGGGTAAGTCCACCCCTTAGCCTTTAGGAGGACTAGCAGCTCAGGCCTGCTCCCAATGAGAAGCCAGCTACTATGCAAGATGTCCAGTCACTGTAAGAACACCATGCTGTAAGGAACACCATGCTGTTTCAGCCATCCCTCTGGAGGCACCTGGTACGTGAGCAAGAAGCCTTCTTAGAGTTTCCAGTCCCAGCAGACACCACATGGAGTTGGAGAACCACCCTGCTGAGCCTGTCCCAGATTGTAGAACTGTGAAAGGTAATTTTTTGTGTCTCAAACCACTAAGTTTTGGAATGGTTTATTGAGCAGAAAGGTATTTAAAGAATACTTGCCTATTAAATGTAAATATGTAAAATAATTCCAAAGTGTTTTTTCCATATAAATTTGTATAAGTGGAGTATTTGAGAGTATTTTAATAGGAGAATAAGGAAGACAACCACAGGTGACTGAAGTGGGGATCAGAGGGTATCACCCAGGACGGAAAAGGGTGAAACTAATGAAGAAAGAGGCAAATTTTGCTGACTTCACAAAACATCCTGGGGTTTAACTTTCGTCAAGGCAACACACCCCACCCCATGTCTCTCTCCCTCTCCCTCTCTCTCTCTCTCTCTCTCACACACACACGCACACACACGCACACTACACACAGACATGCACACCACTTAATTACCCTTGCAACCTGGAGAGAGAGGGAGTATTAAGCAGGTTAATTGTTACCATCATCAACCAGAGTCCAAGACTGTGAATCAGGAGTGTGTTCCAAGTTACACCATGGGGTGCCCTTTGAGACCTGATAATATGAGAGAGAAAGAAACAAGACAAAAGAATCTGAGGAGCATAACCTCAATATTTCAAAATAATAGACAGGGGAAGAAGAAATTAGTTTGATTTTTAATGAAAAAAATGAATTTTAAAATATTTTAAAGGGCTGCAGTTATTACTTTTAAGTACAGTACATTTTACAAAGCTATAAATGGGTATCTAATAAGTTAAATGAGGTAAGTTAATGAAAGAATTAAGATTCACAAGAGGCCTACGTTATATAATTATGTATCATAAAACAGAAAGTCCTTTAACATGTTAGAATTAATTGGATGACCCAGAAATTGAAGGTACGTTGAAGTTTTAGTTTGAAAAAGCAACTCGTATCCGATTAATGCTTTGTACATAGTAGGTATTCCACAAATGCTTGGTAAAGTGAAATGAGCCAACTAGGAAGGTCCTTTGACCAATGTGACTCCCTCTGGACAGAGGATTATATCCAATTCCCATTGTGTTAGGGGTAACTGCACCCTTCCCCACTCCAAATCATACCCAGAGGCAACTGAGAGTGAGAAGGTAACCTTGAACATGGTCTTGTTTATTATTATTTTTTAAAGCAAATCATTTAAAAACATCAGTAATATAACTATGAATAGTAACAAATTACTTGCTGAATAGTGCAGTTAAGAACAGCTTATTGAAGACATTTCCCTCAGAAAATTCCAATTGAAGTGTGAATAGGTTAATTGGGAAGGATTGATACAGAAAAAAATAGAAACAAGCAGAATAACAGATCATTTTCCAGGTTCATGTGGGAGGGAGCACATAACGAAAGCAGGATCAGCATACCAGAGTGCAGGTGCAAAACCATCTCCCCCTCAGATTTTTCTGGGACAGTCCCTAACATCCTATTCTGGCTTATAAACCCAGCTCTGAAGAACAAGTCAGAACATTGGGAGGAAGGACATTGTCATCCTCAGCTATAATATTAATTGGAATCTATCCAAAACATTACCTCGGGTAAGATCTGCTTCCTTAGTTCTTTTCATCAGTGGGGACTCAAGTGAATTTCTAAGACCATAACATATCTTAGTATCAAGATCAATACTGAATTAGCAGACATGGCTAAGGATAACTGGGGGGAAATAATTAACAAAATTAAGGAGGATTTGCACCACTGGGAACCATAAAAGTTATTTTATGGGTCCATGTAAATGTAATAAAATCTCTGTCTGTGCCACAATTTAATTTCACATCAAAAAGGTCCCCACAGATAGTCTGTAAGATTATTTTACTAAAATTGAATATGTCTATGCCTTCCTATTCTAAGCAAAAAAAAAAAAAACCTTACTCTGCTCAAAAAGTTATGTTTCACATGGAGGACAGGAATAAGGCCTGTCTGCTCTTAAGCACCGTCTAATGGCAGCTACTCATAGTAGGTAACATAATTAATTTTTATTAATAATAGCACTTCACAATTGGCGGAGACAGAACATAATATATCAAAAGGATGTTTCCAAGAATAGAGCATACTTTTTTCAAATTAAAAAAGTCAAATATTAACAATAGTGGAATACAAAGAAGACAATGTCTGTTATACAGACATTCTTCATATTACTGCTATATATTTTTAATAGGTTTACTGGCACATAATTCACTTACTCTGCAATTCACCCGTTTGAAGCATACAATTCAGTGGTTGGTAGTATATTCAGAGTTGTGCAACCATCACTACAATCAATCTTAGGACATTTTTATCACACCAAAAAGAAACACCATACCCGTTAGCAGGCTCTCTCCGTATTGCCCCTCCCCATCCCCAGCCCTAGGCAATCAGTAATCTATTTTCTGTCTCTCTAGATTGGCCTATTCTGAACATTTCATATAAATGGAATTTTACAATATGTAGTCTTCCGTGACTGACTTCTTGCACTTAGCATAATGTTTTTAAGTTTCATCCATGTTGTAGTACTTTATTCCTTTTTATTGTCAAATAATATTCCATTGTGTAGAAATACTACATTTTTCTTATCCACCCAGATATTTGAGTTTTTTTCCACTTTGTGGCTTCTATGAGTAATGCTGCTGTGAACATTCGCATACAAGTTTTTGTGTGGACAAGTTTTTGTGCTTTTTCGTTGCTCTTGAGTATATACCTAGGAGTGGAATTGCTAGGTCAAATGGTAAATTTACAATTAAGATTTTGAGAAGTTGTCAAACTGTTTTACAAAGTGACTGCATCATTTTACATTTATATTACATGTAAGGTTCCAGTGTCTCCACATTCTCACCAACAGTTGTTTTTGTATCTCTTTTTGATTATAGTCATCCTGGTGGGTATGACATGTCTCAGTTTGGTCATTAGTCCTTAATGACTAGTAATGTTAAGCATCTTTTCATGTGCTTATTAGCCATCTGTATATCTTCTTTGGAGAAATGCCTAATTCAGACCCTCTTTGTATTATTGAGTTGTAAGAGTTATTTGTATATTCTGGATACAAATCCCTTATCAGATATTATTTGCAAATATTTATCCCCTTCTGTGGGTTGTTTTTTTCACTTTCTTGGTGTTCTTTGAAATTCAAAAGTTTTTGGTTTTGATGAAGTCCAATTTATCTATTTTTTCTTTTATCATTTGTACTTTTGATGTCCTATGTAAGAAGGCTTTGCCTAACTCAAGGTCACAGGGATTTACTCCTGGGTTTCCCCCTCCCCCCCTCCTCCTCTTCCTCCTCCTCTTCCTCCTCCTCCTCCTCCTCCTTCTTCTTCTTCTTCCTTTTTTTAATTTAATTTATTGTCAAGTTACTTCACACAGTGTGTATACAGTGTGCTCTTGCTTTGGGGGTAGATTCCCATGATTCATTGCTTACATAAAACACCCAGTGCCAATCCCAACAAGTGCCCTCCTCAATGCCCATTACCCATTTTCCCCTCTCCCCCAACCCCCATCAACCTTCAGTTTGTTTTCTGTATTTAAGAGTCTCTTATGGTTTGCCTCCCTCTCTGTTTGAAACTATTTTTTCCCCTTCCCTTCCCCCATTAGTCTTCTGTTCAGTTTCTCAACTTCCACATATGAGTGAAAACATATGATATCTGTCTTTTTCTGACTGACTTATTTCACTTAGCATAATACCCTCCAGCTTCATCCACATTGTTGCAAATGGCAAGATTTCATTCTTTCTCATTGCCAAGTAGTATTCCATTGTATGTATAAACCACATCTTTATCCATTGATCAGTTGATGGACATTTGGGCTCTTTCCATAATTTGGCTTTTGTTGAAAGTGATGCTATAAACATTGGGGTGCATGTGCCCCTCTGAATCTGTACTCCTATCCTTTGGATAGATTCCTAGTAGTGCTATTGCTGGGTCATAGGGTAGATCTATTTTTAATTTTTTGAGGAACCTCCACACTGTTTTCCAGAGCGGCTGCCCCAGTTTGCATTCCCACCAGCAGTGCAAGAGGGTTCCCGTTTCTCCACATCCTCTCCAACATCTATAGTCTCCTGATTTGTTCATTTTAGCCACTCTGACTGGCGTGAGGTGGTATCTCAATGAGGTTTTGATTTGTATTTCCTTGATGATGAGTGATGTTGAGCATCTTTTTATGTGTCTGTTGGCCATCTGGATGTCTTCTTTGGAAAAGTGTGTATTCATGTCTTCTGCCCATTTCTTCACTGGGTTATTTGCTTTTCGGGTGTTGAGTCTGTTAAGTTCTTATCCCATGTGTCTTTTGCAAATATCCTTCCATTCCATCGGTTGCCTTTTAGTTTTGTTGATTGTTTCCTTTGCAGTGCAAATGCTATTTATCTTGATGAGGTCCCAAAAGTTCATTTTTGCTTTTATTTCCCTTGCCTTTGACAAAATGTGGAGTAAGAAGTTGCTGCAGATGAGGTCAAAGAGATTGTGGCCTGTTTTCTCCTCTAGGGTTTTGATGGTTTCCTGCCTCACATTTAGGTCTTTTGTCCATTTTGAGTTTATTTTTGTGTATGGTATAAGAAAGTGGTCCAGTTTCATTTGTTGTCCAGTTCTCCCAGCACCATTTGCTAAAGAAACTGTCTGTTTTCATTGATACTCTTTCCTGTTTTGTCAAAGATTAGTTGGCTATACATTTGTGGGTAAAATGCTGGGTTCTCTATTCTACTCCATTGGTCTATGTGTCTGTTTTTGTGCCAATACCATACTGTCTTGATGATTACAGCTTTATAGTAGAGGCTAAAGTCCAGGATTGTGGTGCCTCCCACTTCCGTTCTCTCAACATTACTTTGGCTATTTGGGGTCTTTTGTGGTTCCATGCAAATTTTAGGATTGTTTGTTCTAGCTTTGAGAAGAATGCTGGTGCAATTTTGATTGGGATTGCATTGAATGTGTAGATTGCTTTGGGTAGTATTGACATTTTAACAATATTTATTCTTCCAATCCATGAGCATGGAATGTTTTTCCGTTTCTTTGTATCTTCAATTTCTTTCATAAGTTTTCTATAGTTTTCAGCATACAGATCTTTTACATCTTTGGTTACATTTATTCTTAGGTCAATTTTATGGTTCTTGGTACAATTGTAAATGGGATCAATTTCTTGATTTCTCTTTCTGTTGCTTCATTATTGATGTATAGAAGTGCAGCCGATTTCTCTACATTGATTTTGTATCCTGCAACTTTGCTGAATTTATGTATCAGTTCTAGCAGGTTTTTGGTGGAGTCTTTAAAGTTTTCCATGTAGAGTATCATGTCATCTGCGAAAAGTGAAAGTTTGACTTCTTCTTTGCCAATTTGGATGCCTTTTATTTCCTTTTGTTATCTGATTGCTGAGGGTAGGACTTCTAACACTATGTTAAACAACAGCAGTGAGAGTGGACATCCCTGTTGTGTTTCTGATCTCAGGGCGAAAGCTCTCAGTTTTTCCCCATTGAGGATGATATTAGCTGTAGGCTTTTCATAGATGGCTTTCATGATGGTAAGGTATATTCCTTCTATCCCGACTTTCTTGAGGGTTTTTATTAAGAAAAGATGCTGTATTTTGTCAAATACTTTTTCTGCATCTATTGAAAGGATCATATGGTTCTTATCCTTTCTTCTATTAATGTAATATATCACATTGATTGATTTATAAATATTGAACAAGCCCTGCATCCCAGGAGTGAATCCCACTTGATCATGGTGTACAATTTGATTTTCTAGTATCTCATTGAGAATTTTTGCATCCATGTTCATCAGGGATATTGGCCTGTAATTCTCCTTTTGAGTGGGGTCTCTGTCTGGTTTGGGAATCAAGTTAATGCTGGCTTCGTAGAATGCGTCCGGAAGCTTTCCTTCCATGTCTATTTTTGGAACAGCTTGGAAAGGATAGGTATTAACTCTGCTTTAAATGTCTGGTAGAATTCCCCAGGGAAGCCATCTGGCCCAGGACTCTTATTTGTTGGGAGATTTTTGATAACTGATTCAATTTCTTCACTGGTTATGGGTCTATTCAAATTTCTGTTTCTCCCTGTTTGAGTTTTGGTAGTGTGTGGGTGTCTAGAAATTTGTCCATTTCTTACAGGTTGTCCAGTTTGTTGGTATATAATTTTTCATAGTATTCTCTAATAATTTTAGTATTTATGTGGTGTTGGTTGTGATCTCTCCTCTTTCATGTGTGATTTTATCTATTTGGGTTCTCTCTCCTCTTTTTGAGAAGTCTGGCTAGGGTTAATCACTTTTTTTATTTTTTCGAAAAAACAGTTCTTAGATTCATTGATCTGTTCTACTGTGGCTTTTTTTTAATTCTATATTGTTTATTTCTGCTCTAATCTTTATTATTTCTCTTCTTCTGCTGGCTTTGGGGTTTCTTTGCTGTTCTGCTTCTAATTCCTTTAGGTTTGCTGTTAGGTGTTGTATTTGGGATTTTTCTTGTTTCTTGAGATAGGCCTTGACTGCGATGTATTTTCCTCTTAGGACTGCCTTTTCTGCCTCCCAAACGGTTTGGACTGTCATGTTTTCATTTTCATTTACTTCCATTTATTTTTAAATTTCTTCTTTAATTGCCTGGTTAATCCATTCATTCTTTAGTAGGATGTTCTGTAACCTCCATGGCTTTGGAAGCTTTCTAAATTTTTCCTTGTGGTTGATTTCAAGTTTCATAGTGTTGTGATCTGAAAATATGCATGGTATGATCTCACTTCCTTTATATTTATTGAGGGCTGTTTTGTGACCCAGTATGAGATCTATTTTGGAGAATGTTCCATGGGTACTTAAGAAGAATGTATATTCTGCTGCTTTTATATGAGAAGTTCTGAATATATCTGTCAAGTCCATCTGGTCCAGTGTGTCATTCAGGGCCGTTGTTCATTGATTTTCTGTCCAGATGATTTGTCTATTGTTGTAAATGGAGTGTTAAAGTCCCCTGCAATTACCACATTCTTACCAATGTTGTTGTTGTTACCAAACAAATGTGTTACCACATTCTTACCAATTTTTTATTTTTTTAAATTTACATCCAAATTAGTTAGCATATAGTGCAACAATGATTTCAGGAGTAGATTCCTTAGTGGCCCTTACCCATTTAGTTCATCCCCCCTCCCACAACCCCTCCTGTAACCCTCAGTTTGTTCTCCATAGTTATGAGTCTCTTCTGTTTTGTCCCCCTCCCTGTTTTTATATTATTTTTGTTTCCCTTCCCTTATGTTCATCTGTTTTGTCTCTTAAAGTCCTCATATGAGTGGAGTCATACGATTTTGTCTTTCTCTGACTGACTAATTTCACTTAGCATAATACCCTCCAGTTTCATCCACGTAGTTGCAAATGGTAAGATTTCATTCTTTTTGATTGCCGAATAATACTCCATTGTGTATATATACAATTGTGTATATATACCACATCTTCTTTATCCATTCATCCACCGATGGACATTTGGGCTTTTCCATACTTTGGCTATTGTTGATAGTGCTGCTATAAACATGGGGGTGCATGTGTCCCTTTGAAACCGCATACCTGTATCCCTTGGATAAATGCCTAGTAGTGCAATTGCTGGTCATAGGGTAGTTCTATTTTTAGTTTTTTGAGGAACCTCCATACTGTTTTCCAGAGTGGCTGCACCAGCTTGCATTTGAAGACCCTGTAATTATTATATAATGACCTCTTCATCTGTTGTTACAGCCTTTAGTTTAAAATCTAGTTTGTCTGACATACGTATGGATACTCCAGGTTTCTTTTGACTTCCAGTAGCATTATAGATGGTTCTCCATCCCCTCACTTTCAATCTGAAGGTGTCCTCAGGTCTAAAATGAATGTCTTGTAGACAGCAGATAGATGGATCATGTTTTTTTAATCAATTCTGTTACCCTGTGTCTTTTGATTGGGGCATTTAGTCCATTTACATTCAGAGTTATTATTGAAAGATATGGATTTAGTGTCATGGTGTTATCTGTAGGTTTCATGCTTGTGATGATGTCTCTGGTCCTTTGTGGTCTTCACAGCATTCTTCTCACAGAGTCCCTTTTAGGATTAGGATCTCTTGCAGTGCTGGTTTCATGGTCATGAACTCCTTCAGTTTTTGTTTGTCTCAGAAAGCTTTTATTTCTCCTTCTATTCTGAATGACAGCCTTGCTGGATAAAGTATTCTTGGCTGCATATTTTTCCTATTCAGCACATTGAATATTTCCTGCCACTCCCTTCTGGACTGCCGGGTTTCAGTGTACAGGACTGCTACTACCCTTATGTGTCTACCCTTGTAGGTTAAGGCCCATTTGTCCCTAGCTGTTTTCAGAATTCTCTCTTTATCTTTGTATTTTGCCAGTTTCACTATGATATGCCATGGAGAAGACCTATTCTTGTTGAATCTGAAGGGAGTTCTCTGTGCCTCCTGGATTTGGATGTCTGCTTCCTTCCCCAGATTAGGGAAGTTCTCAGCTATGAATTGTTCAAGTAAACCTTCCGCCCTTTTCTTTCTCTTCTTCTTCTGGAACTCCTATGATACAGATATTATTATGTGTCATTGAATCACTTAGGTCTCTAATTCTCCCCTCGTGGTCTAGTATTTTCTTATCTGTCTTTTTCTCACCTTCATCATTTTCCATAATTTTATATTCTGTTTCACTTCTTCTCCCCTCTGCTTCCTCCATCCTTGATGTCTCTGCATCTAGTTTATTTTGCACCTCATTTACAACATTTCTTAATTCATCATGACTATTTCTTAGTTTCTTGATCTCTGCAGCAATAGATTCTCTGCTGTCTTCTATGCTTTTTTCAAGCCCAGCTGTTAATATTATGACTATTATTCTAATTTCTTTATTAGATTTATTTTTTATATATGTTTTAAGCAATTCTCTAGCTGTCATTTCTTCCAGGAATTTCTTTTCAGGATCATTCTTCCATTCTGTCATTTTGGCTAGTTTTCTGTCCTTTATGTGTTTTAATAGCTTGTTATGTGTCCTTCACCTGCAAGCACTACTATATTAAAAAGGTGTCATACACTGTCCAGGGCCTGGCCCTTCAGGAGGTGTGTTTGGAGTGACTTGCATGCTCTCTGTTATTGTGTCTCTGGTTGCTTTATCTCCCTACTCGTGGTGGTGGTTTGAACCTTCCACCAGGTGTGCTTTGTTTGTTCATTGAAGTACCCTGGAAAAAATTTTAAAGGTGGCAGGGGGGTGGTGGTGGAAGAAGCTTTATTCCATATAAAGAGAGACATGACAGGGGCAGGGAAAAAGAAAAGAGAAAAAAAATTGACCAGGCATAGAATCAGAGAAACTATATGGCTTTGTCCAGAACAAGAGAGAGGTAAACAAAGAAGAAGGGGATACAGAAGAAGTGTAAAAAGAATAAGTTAAAAATGTCTGCTTAAAGAGACCAACAACCAGAATAGAGAAGGGAAGAAATAAGAAGGAGGAAAGGAAGAAAAAAAAACTATATATATAAGAATTGACCAAGAATCAAATCAGAAAATGCAAAACCACTGGACCAATATCTGATGGTGCCTTGGAACCAGTGGCTGCACTGGTCTGGAGGAAGGGCTCTCTAGTTAGGTCAGTGTCAATCTTGCTCCTGTAGATAGCAGTTACCATGCATGGAGAGGCATGGTTTGGTGTAGGCGGGTCCTGCCTCCACGTGGGTCCACTGTCACTCTCTGTTCCCTGAAGTCCCACCTTGTGGGTGATGGGGAGAAAAATGGTGACACCCCAGTCTCTCCTCCCCTGACTGGGTGTCCCAGACCACTCTGTTCAGGCCATCCTCACAGTGCTGTGCAGGTGTGAGTGGGCTGGTTTGTCCCAGTCCACAGTCTCCCGCCCTCCCAGGCGCTCGGCTGGGATTCAAACCCTGATGTCTCTGTTTTTTTATGTTTATTTTTTTTTGAGAAAGAGAGAGACGGCACAAGCTGGGGAAGGGACAGAGAAAGAGGGAGACACAGAATCCAAAGCAGGCTCCAAGCTCTGAGCTGTTAGCACAGAGCCCCATATGGATTTTGGACCCACAAACTGTGAGATCATGACCTGAACCAAAGTCAGATGCTTAACCGACTGAGCCACCCAGGCATCCCTGAAACCCCGATGTCTTAAAGGATCCCACTCCACACACTCTGGTTCCTGGGTAGTACCACTCCATCCAGCCGACAAAGGGCCTCTGGCTGGTGGGTGCCTGTAGGATCTTTTGTTTGGAGCAGCTATATACCTTCTTCCCACAGCACACAGCACTCAAGGGAAGGGACTGCTGTCTTTGACCGTGCCTCCAAACTTGCTACCAAGCAGGGGCTAGCTCCCCTTCTGTTCTCCGGTCTGTGGTTTTTCTCTTGTCCAAATACAATCCTATACTTTCATAGCCTCTTTCTCTTCCTTTCATCTCTCCACAGAAGGGAATCCCTTCCTTCCATGCCTTGCCACCCATTTTATCTCCCCCAATTCACAATCATGTACCTATGGCTGCCAAGTTGTCCCTGTGTGCCCCTGGAGATGTTTCTGCTACTCTGCAGCCCAGATCCTGGAATTCCAAGTCTTCTGGACTCAATACTGCTGTGTTTTAGGGACAAGGGAATTTCAGGTCCCCCTACTTCTCTGCCATGTTGACTCCTCCCCCTCCTGGGTTTCCTCTAAGAATTTTATAGTTTGAGCTCTTGCATTTAGGTCTACAATAAATTCTGAGTTAATTTTGTGTAGAAGGGAAGGAAGGGGTCCACCTTGATTCTCTTGCATGTGTTTACCCTATAACTATATTTTCAATGATGTTATTATTCAGTTTTTTCTTGTGTTCTGAGAAATACATATTGATACTCACAAAAAAGAAAGACAGCGTTTGGCTCCCCCTCTCATAATTTGTTCTTAGATCACATTCATATCCACTCTGAGGAAATACATGCTTTCCCAGTCAATGCCCAAATGTGGCCAACACCTTGTGTACACCTGAGAGGTAAGTATTCAATGGACACTGAAATGATACGAGCCATCGCATCATACCTAAAAATTAACCTTGAAAGAAAATGGTCATTTTTCTCTTATAAATTAAAAAATATTATAAGAAAAAGTAATACTCAGAATGGGCAAGTGTACAGTCAAAAAATGATTTCTCTTCTACTGTTCTTAGACATGCACATTAGTGCAATGCTTTCTGGAAAGCAGTTTGGCCGTATTTATCAAAAGCTTCAAAAATGGTCATGACATTTGATATAATCATCCCTCTACTTAGTAGTATTCTACAAAAATAAACAGTTTGTTCACATGGGTATATTTACAAAGATATTTATCACAGTGTTTTTAGAATTGAATTATTCTTTTCCTACATCTGAAATTTTTTGATTTCACAAAAAGTTTCGAATGTGTACCCCCAAAATATGTATATATGTTCATTATTATGTTGTATACATTAATATAATTCATATATTAGAAAGCATATACAGGGGCGCCTGGGTGGCGCAGTCGGTTAAGCGTCAGACTTCAGCCAGGTCACGATCTCGCGGTCCGTGAGTTCGAGCCCCGCGTCAGGCTCTGGGCTGATGGCTCGGAGCCTGGAGCCTGTTTCCGATTCTGTGTCTCCCTCTCTCTCTGCCCCTCCCCCGTTCATGCTCTGTCTCTCTCTGTCCCAAAAATAAATAAAAAACGTTGAAAAAAAATTTATTAAAAAAAAAAAAAAAGAAAGCATATACATGTTAAAGAATAAGGTAAAGGGGAAATAATACTTTAAAATAAGTATAAATTTATTTTTATTAATAATATAGGAAGCCATTTTGATTTCAATAAAATTGTTATTAGTTACATTTTAGTGAGAACAATGTCACTGAATATGAAATCCAATAGGATACTTGTGTTTTCTCTTAACAAAGAGCTTTTTTTAGTTGTGGAATTATCAACTTTGCCATTTTTGGTTCTTCACATGTGCTTATGATTAGTGTGACCTTAAAAAAACATTGGTCTATTTTGAGGGGTTTGTTTAGTTAAAACTAAATAATGGAATCATAAATCTAGTTAACAGATATACAAAACTATAATACATGGTAATAAGCCAGAAATCAACTAACCAGGAAGTTGACTAAATTCCTCAACTCTGTGTGATTCTGAACTCCCATCTTCCTTAAGGACTGTGTCCACATTTTCTTTCTTTACTATCATTAGCTGAAATATGTGCCAAGTATTGTCGCACTGTCAATCCATTTTAAATATAGGTATAAATCTATAGTTAATTTCTAATATTTCCCTCTGTATCCTGGTGGATTCTCTTACACTTCTCCTAGTGAGAATGCCCCATTTTGGAGATAACTACCATATAGCTACATGTTTAAAACTTGGGTTCTGAAGTCAGACCATGTTCCATATCCTGAATCTCACATCAACTGAGACAGTTTTTTCATGTAAAGTGGAGATAACAGTATATCCTCCATGGGTTTATTGTGAAGATTAAATCGTGTTTATGGGGTACTTAGCACATTTAGTGCTTGGTTTATGCTAGGTAATATTATTACTTCAGTTTTTTGCAAGGATTATTTATTATTTTAATATTCAGGAAAGAAAAGCAAAACTCTTAAAAGAAAACTACAGCTTGACTCTAAATTCCATAAAAGTGAGGACTATAGCCTGTGTTGCTTTTTTCTCTATCCCCACCTGTCTAGCTCAATGCCTGACCCACAGTTGTGTTTGTTGTGAGACCAACTAAGCAATAGAGCCACCTCTATAGTTGTGTTTAAAATTTATTTGTTGGGTGAGTAAATAAAGTGATGGCTAAAGGTAGAGATGACTGGGATGCCCGGGTAGCTCAGTTGGTTAAGTGTCCAACTCTTGATCTCGGCTCAGGTCATGATATCATGGTCATGATTTCATGGTGGTGATATTGAGCCCTGCATCATGCCCCCCAGTGGGCGGTGGAAACTGTTTAAAATGCTCTTTCTTCCTCACCCTCTGCCCCTCCCTGCCTCTAAAAAAAAAATAGAGATGACATAACTGCAGTAATAGAGTTCCTCCACTTAGTATACTGGTGATTATAGGAAACAACATGGAGTGTGGTTATGAGTAAATGCATAAAGTGTTATTATTTAACCACAGTGATACTAAAATCCATTGCACAATTCAGGACATATTTAAGTGGTTTGCCTTTGTCATATATATTCCTGCAGCATTCTCCCCCACCTCAAATTCCCAAACCATCCAGACATTTGTCCTGGGAGCCCATGATCTAAAAGTGCCTCAAGAATTTTGTTCTGAATATATAGCTGCATGAGGATGGGAAGTTCTAATTACTAATTTATTTTGAAATCAAAGCAGAATCATAAATATAGTGTAAATTATACATTGAAACATATTTATCCTTCTTTTGTATTTCCAAGCCACATCATATATCCAACCCCTGCCTGTACAAGTGTTTTGCACATTAAAGTTCTGTCCCTTGACCGCAACCCAACCTGTCAGATGTCATACAGATCCATCCTATTGATCAAAGGGAAATTTTCAGTGTGGCTCCTTGCACAGATAACTCTCAGGACTGGAAAAAATAGCTTGGCCTATATGGCCTGCTGCTCAGAAGCTATGAGTTTTTTGTTTTCAATTTATGAAGCACTGAATGTTTCATCAAATAATGATTTCTTTAAAAGTAAACCTAGCATATTTGATTCTGAGCTAGCCATATTTGTATTTTTCCAAACTTGGGATTATGAGCCAGTCATCCATAACATCAAACACTTACTTGAGGGCTCCGGCACAATTTTAGTTGAATTAAAAGCTTCAATTTTTAATTTGAAAATAGACAGTTTTATGCAATTTATTTTAAATTAAATGTTGTGGAGTTTAAAATAGTTTCTGAAGGAATTATTGTAGCCAGTACCTAGTAGTGTTAGAATTTATGTGGCTGCAGGTCTTAGAAGCTATTCTCCATTCAGCAGAACTTTCCTTGAGACTCACTATGTAGATTTCAGAGCACTGCTATTGACCTGGGGTATATATCAGATAAATGCAGAAGAAAGGCCACATGAGGAAGTGACTTAGAGACATCCTCACGTAAGGGGAGGCTCCCACTCTCTCTCACCAAACTTCTGCCCTGCCAGTGTGCAGCATGGGTCCACAGCCTTGTGAAATCTCATGAAATGACGAGGTAATGAGACCACCTCTGGGGCCAGGAGAGTGGACAGAAGTTCAGACAGGCTTTCTTTTACTCTTCTCCCTGCTTTTATCTGCTCCTATGGTATATACCTGAGTGATAGTGCTCCTGGAAACTTGGGAGAACTTAGGTTTTCCTTACTCCCCTAGAAGCTCTTTTTTTCACATAATGTTCTCCAGTCATCATCAAGTTTAAGATTATGGCCTTTATAAATACAATCTCTTGGCCAATTTGGAAAATGCAAGCAGGACCAGGAATCAAACTTACTTATATCAATTCATTATGATCTAGTTTGGTCCAGTGGAACAAAGAAGATTAAAGGGAGAATGAGAAGTAGGATTCTACTTCTAGCTTTGTTACCTATTAGCTGTGACCTTGAACAAATCAACTTAACTTTTCTGTGACTCAGTTTCTTCATTTTCAAACAGGAGTAAAGAAACTTGTTATAACTCGCTTTGTGATAATCAAATGAGATTATGTATAAGAAAATTCCTTCCCAAATTTTAAGGGTAATAAAAAAGACAGGTTTAAAAATACTATCAATTTGTGGGGTACCTGAGTGGCTCAGTTGGTTTAAGCACTGGAATCTTGATCTCAGGGTTGTCAGTTCAAGTCCTACATTGGGCTACATGTTGGGCATGGAGCCTACTTAAAAATAAATAAACAAAAAATAAAATAATAAAAATACTATCTGTTTATATAAAAAATGACTTAAAAGGTTATAAAATAAAAATAAAAGATTTAAATAATACAAATGAGAAATTACTAGAAAATATTAGGCATCATTTTTATTGTTCTGTCAAATTTTATAGGGGAGGAAAACCTGTATAATAACAAGGCCTGTTTGTTATTCAGGCCCTCATGAAGAAAACATACAAAATCCATTGACAGACATTGATCTGAGGTAAAGGCCTAAGAAAACTGTTGAGTTTTAAACAAATAAGCAAAAGGCCCAGTCTTGATAATGAGGTTTCTTGCCTGATGTGAGTTGGGGTGATGTGAGTCTTGGGTTTATCTGGGCTTGAGGACAGCTCTGCCACTTACTATGGTAGCTCACATGCCATGACCGGGTCATAAAAGCCTAGAAGAATCTGGTGCCTCCTCATGCCTACAGTACCATTAATACTTGTCCCTCAGACCCAATGCCTGGGATCTGTGTCTTGAAATTATTGCTGTTCCAGCAGTGGAGCAACCTCTCCTTAACTGTTTTTGACCTCTAGAACCAAGGACTTTTCCATTTTTGACCACTCATGGGCTTTCTTAAATTTTTTTTTTTCAACGTTGATTTTATTTTTGGGACAGAGAGAGACAGAGCATGAACGGGGGAGGGGCAGAGAGAGAGGGAGACACAGAATCGGAAACAGGCTCCAGGCTCTGAGCCATCAGCCCAGAGCCCGACGCGGGGCTCGAACTCACGGACCGCGAGATCGTGACCTGGCTGAAGTCGGACGCTCAACCGACTGCGCCACCCAGGCGCCCCGACTCATGGGCTTTCTAAGAGCAGGGCTAGTCATGGCCTCTTTCAAACAGAAAGGCTGCAATATCCCCAGATTGGCTAGATACCCATTTATAGGAAAGAACTTTAACCATATCCAAAATTGGGGTTCAGACCTATATCTACATGTCAGCCTGAGGGATTGCTCAGTATAAGCTGGGTAGCGGGGAGGGGAAATGTGCTGCTCAGAGAAAAATCACCAGGAATGAATAAGGAGTCTGGAAGAACATTATGAGCAGCAGGGGCCACAGGGCTGTACTGTGATAACTCCTATTCTGGGTCCCCTTGGACAGCCCAGGATTCCCAGACGGCAGGAGTGAGGGAGCTTTGTCCAGGAGTGCCAGGCCAGCTCCTGTTGCTAAGCGACCTCTTCAGACAGAGAGCCGGGAAGAGTCAGGTGCTTTCCTATAGTGTGGAGAGGAAGGTAAGCAGTGGAGATCTGCAGGCAGAGATTGTAAGGAAATGCCTAACAGGGCAGTAGGGAAGGGGATCAGAGGCAGTGGAGGCTAAGCATGGGGCCCAGAGAGCTTCTGCCCTGGCGTCAACACCCAAAGGCCCAGATCCAGAGAGGGAGTGAGCAGGAGCTGAAGCAAGGGACCACAGAGAGGAAGTCAGTAGCTCTGATTATGCATTAGCTATCAGCTCTCCTTCTGGAAACTCAGAGACTTACAAGGAATGAGGAGGGCTGAAGTCCTGCTAGTGTGGCAGGTGAGGGCACTTGCTCTAATTGCTAGATTCAAGCAATTAGACTGCCCTTTACCTAAAACCCTTGTATTGGATGGAGAGACATCCTGAATGCGCAGGATCCTTACAGAATAATTCTATTGCCCATTTTCAGTCTGGTAAGCAACAGTTCCCCTGCCCACCCAGCATTAGCAGTTATTTAACCAAATTGATCTCTGCTCTTCATGTGGGTGTAGGTTTAGAATCTCAAAGGTGAGGTGCACCTTATTCCTCAGGGTCCCATGAAAATATCAGAGATGTATAAACAACCTATAGAAGCTTCTTTGACTAGAGATCCTCTCTTTCCTTTCCCAGTGGGTCTAAAAATCACTAGAAGTAGAATTAAAGCTTAATTATCAAGAAGATGAAGGGGGAGGAGGAAAGAGAAAGAGAAGAGGAAGAAAAGGAGGAGTGGGAAGGGGGGCAGAGAAAAGAGGGAGGGGAGGAGAGAGGAAACAGAAGAGAAGGAGGAGAAGAAGCTTACTTGTGTCTGACCTATGCCTTGTGGGTCTGTTTTCTCTGTGTAGATCCCACTCATAAAAAGTACCTGCTTTAGCTCCACCTCTGCTATACTGACATGTTTGTAATTTAAAGTTTCCCTTGGGATATATTACTAGAAAGACAAAAAGAAGTTAAAGAATAAGTGCATTTTTAGACTTCTGCTACATATTGCCAAATTGGCCTCAAGTAAGTTTATGCAAGTTTACATAGTCACCAAAAGTTAATGATGGGGTCTCATTTCCCAGTGCTCCCTAAAAGCTTAGCCAGTTTATTAGCTGGAGAACCTGAACCAACATACATGCCTCTATTTGTTGGTAGAATTATCATTTTTTTAATTTCAAGCTATTCAATAATTTCAACAAGAGTTTAATAAAGCCACTGTATTCTGTTCTCTTTTCCATTAAGAAGGACTATGGATATTAATAAAGAATGCCTGACCTATTCCTTGCCCTCAAATGTTAAAGGAGCTCAATATATGTCAATATTCTTGCAACCAGAGACAACAGAAGACCTGCAAAATGTGTGGATCTGGGAGGACAAGAATAGGGAGGGAAGACTTCATGGAGGAGATATGATTGGTATTGGATCCACAAGATGGGTAGGATTTGAGTAGGTGAGAAAGATGTGACAAGTCGTTGCAGGTGGGAGTTCAGTCAAGAACAGAGAGCAAAGTCTTGAGTTCAGAATGAGTGAGGCAAGTATGTTGGTTCAGGTTCTCCAAGAAGCAGGCATCAAAATAGAATGCAAGGATTTGATCAGAGGAAATGCATGTAAGAGTACATGGGAAGGAGCTAGATAAGGCTGGCAGAACTAGTTGACTTTGATGCATGTCTGACCCTCAGTGAAGGGTAGAGGAAAGGAAGGTTGAGTGACAGCATCCAGGACTTGCCTACAGTGTGATATAGGTTTGAGAAAGGTTGTCAGGGAGTCCACAAGCAAAAGTTGGCCATCAGAGGAGTCTCTGTCTCCCACGAACAGGCTGCCTCAGTCTCTCCGCTGCACCCAGTCAGTGTCTGGGAGCAGCTTGTAAGAAGTTGGGAAGTGAAATCTTGGTACAAACATGATGATGGATTTCACAGCAAAACACTTGGGATCGTTGGTCAATTAACTAACTCCCAGGCATTGGAGGTCTACGAGGTGCATTCTCATGGGTGCCACAACACAACAGAGAGAGAATGAGAAGATGGCCTGATTTGGCACAGTACATTGACTCACAGATAGGAGAGGTTTCCTACCTTCACCTTCAGAGAAATCTCTTGATTTCTGTGACTGGACAGAAAACATGATGGTGATGGAAGCTTTGCCAATACAACCTCACCCCTCATACATTCCAGGGGCTAGGGTGTGGACTGTCAGGTCAGCGAAGGTTGTATTGAATATGGTGGCAGGGCCCTTGGCATCCATTCCTCCTTCCCGTGTGCTTTTCTATATAGCAGAGTCTGGAAAGCTAAACACTACATTTTCTAGGTTGTAGCTTTTGTTTTGGATGCAAATAAGTTCTGCCTGTTGTTTGCACCTTTGGAACATGTTGAAGGCAGAAATTAGGCAGAGGACATCCTGATATTTTCAGATGTTTTCTGCTGACAGTCGAAATCATGGAGACTTTAGGTTTTCATGTAGGAGCATTTCACTTTTCAGTCTCCAGCTTTAAGAGTGATACAAGCTTTAAGATTTGTGGGGGGTGGCAGCTTCCTGATCTCTGAACCACAGCTACAGTGGTATGTTCTAGATAGTTCCACTAGTGGCTTCCTGACACCCCACTTCTTGGCACTGGCAGAGGAAGCACTCCCTAGAGGGCTAGTTTGGCAATGCTGTTTTGGGAATCATTTCTGGAGCTCATTCTGATACTTCTTTTTCGGGCTTTGCAATGATTTTTGTTTTGTTTTATAATAGACTTTATTTTTTTCTGCTCCATACAACATTATTAAATATTATTGACTATATTACCTTGCTATACTTTTCATCTCATGACTTACTGATTTTATAACTAGAAGTTTTTACCTCTTAATCCCCTTCACCTGTTTTACCCATCCTCCAACTCCTTCCCCTCTCTCAACCACCAGTTTGTTTTCTGTATTTAAAATGTCTTTTTTTTATTTCTTTGTTCATTTGCTTTGTGCTTTAGATTCCACATATAAGTAAAATCAAATGGTATTCATCTTTCTCCATCTGACTTATTTCACCTAGCACCATACCTTGTGGGTCCATACCTGTCACAAATGGCAAGATCTCATTCTTTTTTATGGCTGAGTAATATTCCATTGTATGTGTATGTATGTATGTTTGCAGGTATGTATGTATATGTCTCTATCTATCTATCTATCTATCAGCCACATCTTCTTTATCAATTCATCTATGGATGGAAAACTGGTTGCTTCCATAGTAAATAATGCTGTAGTAAACATAGGAGTGCATATATCTTTTCAAATTAGTGTTTTTGTGTTCTTTGGGTAAATACCCAGTAGTGGAATTACTGGGTCATATGTATTTATATTTTTCATTTTTGGAGGAACCTCCATACTTTATTTTTTAGGGCAGTTTTAGGTTCACAGCAAGGTTGAATGAAAAATACAGGTAGTTCTCATATATCCTCTCTCCTCTACCCACCTCTCTCTAACCTCCCCTACTATCAACATTCTAGCACCACATGGTATATTTGTTACAATCAATAACCCTATGTTGACACTTCTTTGTCACCCAGAGCCTATAGTTAGTTACATTAGGGTTCATTCTTGATATTGTACATTCTGTAGCCTTTGACAAATAGATGACATTTTCCATGACTATATTTTCCTACAGAGCAGTTTCAGTGCCCTAAAAATCATTTGTGCTTCCCTTATTCATCCTTCCCTACCTGTAACCCCTTGCCAACCACTGATTTTTCCTCTCTCCATAGTTTTGCCTTTTTCAGATTGTAGTTGGAATCATACAGTGGATAGTCTTTTTAGATTGAGCTTCTTTCACACAGTAATATTCATTTAAGTTTCCTTCATGTCTTTTCATGGCTTGATAGCTCATTTCTTTTTAACACTGATGAATAGTCCATTGTATGGGTATACCACAGTTTATTTATTCATTCATGTACTAAAGAACATATTGGTTGCTTCCAAAGATTTTGTAAGCACTCAATTCCCTACATTAACTACCTAGATTAGTTTCCATTTCCTGCACTTTACCTCACTGCTATAGAGGAGAAAGTGTCTAGTAAGATACATACCATTTGCACAGGGTTGCACAGAGTGGGGCCCAGCTGAGAAATAGCTTTATCGGACCACTGCATTTCTTTTTTTTTTATGATTTAACTTTATTTTTTATTTTTTAAAATTTACATCCAAAATGATTTCAGGAGTAGATTCCTTAATGCCCCTTACCCATTTAGCCCATCCCCCCTCCCACAACCCCTTCAGCAACCCTCAGTTTGTTCTCCATATTTATGAGTCTCTTTTGTTTTGTCCCCCTCCCTGTTTTTATATTATTTTTGTTTCCCTTCCCTTATGTTCATCTGTTTTGTCCCTTAAAGTCCTCATATGAGTGAAGTCATATGATTTTTGTCTTTCTCTGACTGACTAATTTCACTTAGCAGATTACCCTCCAGTTCCATCCACGTAGTTGCAAATGGCAAGATTTCATTCTTTTTGACTGCCGAGTAATACTCCATTGTATGTATGTATGTATGTATCCATTCATCCATCGATGGACATTTGGGCTCTTTCCATACTTTGGCTATTGTTGATAGTGCTGCTATAAACATGGGGGTGCATGTGTCCCTTTGAAACCGCACACCTGTATCCCTTGGATAAATGCCTAGTAGTGGAATTGCTGGGTCGTAGGGTAGTTCTATTTTTAGTTTTTTGAGGAACCTCCATACTGTTTTCCAGAGTGGCTGCACCAGCTTGCATTCCCACCAACAGTGCAAAAGAGATCCTCTTTCTCTGCATCCTCACCAACATCTGTTGTTGCCTGAGTTGTTAATGTTAGCCAATCTGACAAGTGTAAGGTGGTATCTCATTGTGGTTTTGATTTGTATTTCCCTGATGATGAGTGGTGTGGAGCATTTTTTCATGTGTCGGTTGGCCATCTGGATGTCTTCTTTGGAGAAGTGTCTATTCATGTCTTTTGCCCATTTCTTCACTGGATTATTTGTTTTTTGGGTGTTGAGTTTGATTAGTTCTTTGTAGATTTTAGATACTAACCCTTTATCTGATATGTCGTTTGCAAATATCTTCTCCCATTCTGTCAGTTGCCTTTTAGTTTTGCTGATTGTTTCCTTCACTGTGCAGAAGCTTTTTATTTTGATGAGGTCCCAATAGTTCATTTTTGCTTTTGTTTCCCTTGCCTCCGAAGACGTGTTGAGTAAGAAATTGCTGTGGGCAAGATCAAAGAGGTTTTTGCCTGCTTTCTCCTCGAGGATTTTGATGGCTTCCTGTCTTACATTGAGGTCTTTCATCCACTTTGAGTTTATTTTTGTGTATGGTGTAAGAAAGTGGTCCAGGTCCATTTTTCTGCATGTCGCTGTCCAGTTTTCCCAGCACCACTTGCTGAAGAGACTGTCTTTATTCCATTGGATATTCTTTCCTCCTTTGTCCAAGATTAGTTGCCCATACATTTGTGGGTCCATTTCTGGGTTCTCTATTCTATTCCATTGATCTAAGTGTCTGTTCTTGTGCAAATACCATACTGTCTTGATGATTACAGCTTTGTAGTATAGCTTGAAGTCTGGGATTGTGATGCCTCCTGCTTTGGTTTTCTTTTTCAAGATTGCTTTGGCTATTTGGGTTTTTTTCTGGTTCCATACAAATTTTAGGATTATTTGTTCTAGCTCTGTGAAGAATGCTGGTGTTACTTTGATAGGGATCGCATTGAATATGTAGATTGCTTTGGGTAGTATTGACATTTTAACAATATTTGTTCTTCCTATCCAGGAGCATGGAATCTTTTTCCATTTTTTGTGTCTTCTTCAATTTCTTTCATAAGCTTTCTATAGTTTTCAGTGTATAGATTTTTCACCTCTTTGGTTAGATTTATTCCTAGGTATTTTATGGTGTTTTGTGCAACTGTAAATGGGATTGATTCCTTGATTTCTCTGTCACTTCATTGTTGATGTATAGGAATGCAACCGATTTCTGTGCATTGATTTTATATCCTGAAACTTTGCTGAATTCATGAATCGGTTCTAGCAGTTTTTTGGTGGAATCTTTTGGGTTTTCCATATAGAGTATCATGTCATCTGCGAAGAGTAAAAGTTTGACCTCCTCCTGGCCGATTTGGATGCCTTTTATTTCTTTGTGTTGTCTGATTGCAGAGGCTAAGACTTCCAATACTATGTTGAATAACAGTGGCGAGAGTGGACATCCCTGTCTTGTTCCTGACCTTAGGGGGAAAGCTCTCAGTTTTTCCCCATTGAGGATGACATTAGCATGGGTCGTTCATATATGGGTTTTATCATCTCGAGGTATTATCCTTCTATCCCTACTTTCTTGAGGGTTTTTATCAAGAAAGGATGCCGTGTTTTGTCAAATCCTTTCTCTGCATCTATTGAGAGGATCATATGGTTCTTGTCCTTTCTTTTATTGATGTGATGAATGATGTTAATTGTTTTGCAGATATTGAACCAGCCCTGCATCCCAGGTATAAATCTCACTTGGTAGTGGTGAATACTTTTTTTTTAATGTATTCTTGGATCCAGTTGGCTAATATCTTGTTGAGGATTTTTGCATCCATGTTCATCAGGGAAGTTGGTCTATAGTTCTCTTTTTTAGAGAGATTCTGGTTTTGGAATCAGGGTAATGCTGGCTTCATAGAAAGAGTTTGGAAGTTTTCCTTCCATTTCTATTTTTTGGAACAGTTTCAAGAGAATAAGTGTTAACTCTTCCTTAAATGTTTGGTAGAA
Source organism: Lynx rufus (assembly GCF_022079265.1). Taxonomy (NCBI): domain Eukaryota; kingdom Metazoa; phylum Chordata; class Mammalia; order Carnivora; family Felidae; genus Lynx; species Lynx rufus. Next base: position 141,911,969 of record NW_025814823.1, on the reverse strand, counting down.
TTCCGCTGGAAAGCCATCTGGCCCTGGACTCTTGTTTTTTGGCAGATTTTTGATTACTAATTCGATTTCCTTACTCGTTATGGGTCTGTTCAAATTTTCTATTCCTTCCTGTTTCAGTTTTGGTAGTGTATATATTTCTAGGAATTTGTCCATTTTTTCCAGATTGCCCATTTTATTGACATATAATTGCCCATAATATTCTCTTATTATTGTTTTTATTTCTGTTATGTTGGTTGTGATTTCTCCTCTTTCATTCTTGATTTTACTTATTTGGGTCCTTCCTTTTTTTTCTTGATCAAACTGGCTAGTGGTTTATCAATTTTGTTAATTCTTTCAAAGAACCAGCTTCTGGTTTCATTGATCTGTTCTACTGTTTTTTTGGTTTCGATAGCATTAATTTCTGCTCTAATCTTTATTATTTCCTGTCTTCTGCTGGTTTGGGGTTTTATTTGCTGTTTTTTTCTCCAGTTCCTTAAGGTGTAAGGTTAGGTTGTGTATCTGAGATCTTTCTTCCTATTTTCGGAAGGCCTGGATTCAGACCACTGCATTTCTAATTTACATGTTCATCATGTTGGTTGAATTCCTCAAACACCTTCATCTTGTTCTCTTCCCTGTGGGAATGAAGAGATTACTGTCACTGCTAAGAGAATTGGGAGTCTAAGGTTCAGGTTTTGCCACATAGTAACCAACAGAACTGGGATTTCCTTGCTTCTGTGGCTTTGCTCTTATGGACAGTTCTTCTCTCAGTACCAAAGCACACAGCTTTTTCTCATCGCAGGGTCTTTTCCTCATCACAGGGTCTTTCCACTTGTGTTAGGGATGCCCTTCCTCCAGCTGAACCACATATCTGACCCTTTTACATCCTTCGGGTTTTAGTTCAAATGTTCCTTCCTTATAGAGTGTAAACCCTCACTGTTGTCTTCTATGATATCTCCCTTTCTTGCCGAGAGATGTACTTAATTCAGGCCATAAGAATCTCAAGCTTTGTTTCTGATCAAGCAAAATCTTCATGTCCCAGCAGTTAAAGATGAGTGGCAATATATAATGGAATTTGTTTCCATTACCTGTTGCTGTGTAGAAAATCATCTCAAAACTTGGGCGCTTAAGACAACAATTTGTTACCAACTCTGAGAATTCTTTAAGTTAAATGGCTTCAACTGGGTGGTTCTTCTATTGCTCTTTCTTGCAGTTTCTCATATAGTTACAGTCAGATGGTGGCTAGGCCTGGCATATCCAAAATGGCTTCCCTCACATGTCTCGTGCTTTAGCAAGGATGACTGGAAGGCTGGATCCAGTTGGATGCTGATATGGCTAGGCTTTTCTCTTCCATGTAGTCTCAGCCTCTGTCCCTGTCCCCATAGCTTTTCCACATGATTATTTTAGGTGGATTCTCCAGCAGAGTAACTAAACTTCTTACATAGTAGCCTAGGCCTCCCAATAGCGCAGAAACAGAGACTGCCAGGCCTTCTGAAGACGTATTACTGGAATGGATACAACATCACTTATGCCATATCTTTTGATTAAAGCAAGTTATAGAGCCAGCCCAGATTCCATGTGAAAGGAGACTACACAGGAATGTGAATACTAGGAAGCCTGGTGCATTGGGATTCATCTTTGCAGCTACAGTTCTTAAACATTGTCGGTCAGTGGACCTCAGCAACATCCATTAAGCTGGCTAATGAGTAATAATGATGATCATTCATGATGATGATGATGATGAATGAGTAGAATCCTATATGCTATTTAAAACAATTTTTCTCCTTGGGGATTGAGATAGTTCATAGGAAATCATGGGAAGATTCTCCAAGAATTGGGAGCCAACTGACAATGTAAGTAAGAATCAAGAAAGTTAAGAGCTACATGTGATGGATGATATTAGCCATCTGGAAAAGTCTTTAGGGCCAATCTCTAAATCATTCAGGAAGAAAAGTAGCCATTAAATTGCATGATTTAATATTTCTATTTTTAAATATTTTTAAATATTTCTATTTCATAAATAGAAATTTAAATTTATTTTTTAATATAATTTATTGACAAATTGGTTTCCATACAACACCCAGTGCTCATCCCAACAAGTGCCCTCCTCAGTGCCCATCACCCACTTTTCCCCCTTCCCCACCCCCATCAACCCTCAGTTTGTTCTCAGTATCCAAGAGTCTCTTATGGTTTGCCTCCCTCCCTCTCTGTAACTTTTTTTCCCCTCCTCCTCCCCCCATGGTCTTCTGTTAAGTTTCTCAAGATCCACCTATGAGTGAAAACATATGGTATCTGTCTTTCTCTGACTGGCTTATTTCACTTAGCATAATACCTTCCTGTTGCATCCATGTTACTGCAAATGGCGAGATTTCATTCTTTCTCATTGCCAAGTAGTATTCCATTGTATATATAAACCATATCTTCTTTATCCATTCGTCAGTTGATGTTCATTTAGGCTCTTTCCATAATTTGGCTATTGTTGAAAGTGCTGCTATAAACATTGGGGTACATATGCCCCATGCATGAAATTTAAATTTCTTAAACAGATTAATTTTAATGGAAAGTTGGGTTGGAAACCAGAATACAGTGGGTTAAACAGTGAGTGGCAGGTGGCAACATGGGCAGAGCAATTTAGCAACTTTTTTAAAAAATGTAGCCAGGGTAGAGGGTTTTGATGCACTTCTAGTAAGAAGGTAAATGGGAACAATTTTTCTGGATGGTAATTAGGCAGCAGATAAACAAGCCTTGAATACTTTGATGTCTTTTGCCCTAGAAATTCAACTTCTAAGAAATTAACTTAAGGAAACAGATGTGCAAAGATTTATATAACAGAAAATTCACTTAAAAGAGTTTTAGTTTTATTGTGAAATACACCTTAAATACAGAAGCATGCACAAAACATTGGAGTTTATTTTGAAGAACAGTTATAAATACCTGTGTAATCAGCATCTAGGATAATAAGTAAAACTTTGCCTCCCCATGTGCCCTTCCCTACATAAAGTAACAATTGGGGCGCCTGGGTGGCACAGTCGGTTAAGCATCTAGGATAATAAGTAAAACTTTGCCTCCCCATGTGCCCTTCCCTACATAAAGTAACAGTTCTCCTAATTTTCTACCAATCATTTCTTTGCTTTTCCTGTATAATTTCCTTTAAAATTCTTCATTGTTGGGATGCCTGGGTGGCTCAGTAGATTGAGCATTTGACTTCAGCTCAGGTCAAGATCTTGCAGTTCATGAGTTTGAGCCCTGTGTGGGTTGTGTTGACAACTCAGAGCCTGGAGCCTGCTTGGGTTTCTGTGTCTCCCTCTCTCTCTGCCCCTCCCCTGCTTGTTCTCTCTCTCTCTCTCTCTCTCAAAAATAAACATGAAAATTTTTTAAGCGAATAAAATAAAATTCTTCATTAGTAATGGGTATGGTTCTAGTTTATTAATTTCTACTGCTGTATGATATTTATTCTACCTTGATAAATATTTGATTACTTTATTTTTGCTGTAGGAATAAGAATGCTAAAAACATTCTTGTTCACATTTTCTGTTACACATGTACAGAATTTCTTTTGGGTATAATGAAAGAAGTACAACAGTTAGATTAGCATACGTTCAACTCTCCTAACATTGCTAAATTGTTTTCCAAAGTGATATTACTAATTTACATTTGGATGTATGGCAGTTTCAGTTGTACCACATCTTTGTTGATGCTTGAAATTGTTAGACATTTTTACTTTTGCCATCCTAAGGTAGAGAATGGTATCTGTTGAACAGAACACCATGTACCGATTGCCAATACCACTGGGATAAGGGGACTCCAGCTATACAGAGAATGGCAAAGATCATCACAATGCCAGCCACCAAGAATAGAAATCCAAATACTTCTGCCCATTGTACCTGGGTGTTGGAGTCACCAAGAAAAACACAACACGGTCAAGCATTGGATGGAGTGCTTTTACTCACATAGAGAAGAAATAGAACAAGATCAGCTTCAGTAATTGTGTTGGTTCCCCATGATAAACTGATCTCCCCAGCAGTGAATGCATGGGCAATTGGCTTATATGTACCCTTCTTATGCCTCAGTGGAAGAGCCCCAATTAATCCCCACTGGAGTCTGAATTACTAAAAGCCAGGGATGTTCCTGAGGCCACTGACCTACGTGCTCAAGAAGAACAAAGGAGCACACACTGAGCTGGAAACAGGGAAGATAATCCCACACAAGATGATAAACCTGGCTCCAGCTGTGTGGAGTCTTTATTATTCCTAAGGAAGTATTCCAGGCCCAAGGCCCATTCTTATGTAACCAAACAGGGATTGAAAGACTGCCCAGGAGACTGCTTTCCTAAAGGTATCTTAGTATGTTTTTACTAACTACAGTTTTATTGCGATACAATTCACCTTTCATATAATTCACCCATTAAAGTGTACAGTTGAATGGTATTTAGTATTTTCACAGAGCTGTGCAATCATTGCCACTATCTAATTCTTAGACCATGTTTATTAATCCTAAGAGTAACCCTGTATTCATCAGCAGTCACTCATACCTCTTGACAACTGCTAATATACTTCCTGTCTTAAACCTCCTGGGTTTTTTATTCTGGACATTTCATACAGATGGAATTATATAACATGTGGCCTTTTGTAAATGGTTCCTTTCACTTAGGCAAATGCTTTCAAGGTTCATCAATGTTGTAAATGTATCATTTCATTCTCCATTTCTTTTTGTTATCGAATAATATTCCATTGCATAGATATACTACATTTTATAATGTATGTTACATGCTGTTTATCCATTCATCAGTTGATAAACTTGTGGGTTGTTTACTTTTTTATGGCAAAATAGACGATCTTAGAATGCTTTAATTTCATTTATTACCCTCATGACTTTTATGACATTTTTGTCATGTATTTTAACTTAAAACTATTGTCATGTCCTCAATTTTAAAATGTAAAAAATTTAAAACAGAAGTCATGAGGGCATAAACAGAGTCACCATGTTCTAAGATCTTGTATTTTACAGTAGGAAAGTATATTAGGTACAAAGATTGGTATATGTGTTGTTTTATAGTTAGTTTTTGTTTTGATTTATCCACATATTTATCCATTTTTATTCTTCATTTGTTTTTATTTCAGACCTACTGAGCTTACATTCTTTCTGGTGTAAATATATATGTGTAGGTGTATGTGTATGTATGTTTAAATATCAATATGCCAAGAAAATAAAACACTATCAATTTAGAGTTCTATACCCAATGAAAATATCTTTCAAGAGTAAGGGTAAAATAGAGTTGTTTTCAGATAAAAACAATGAGAGAGTTTGTCAGTAGTGGACTAGCACTAAAGGAAAATAGTAACAAATATAGCTTGGCACTTTGAAGATATCATTCCACGTGCTTCTTTCACTGTTGACTTAGGGAGCATAGCTTTTAATCTATCTGTTGCTCTTTTCACAGTAGATTACATTTTATCACTGGCTGCTTTTCAGATTTTGTTTGCTTGTATTTGATCTTTTGGATTCTGCATTCACATGGTCCTTGGCCTGGATATACTATATTTACTTGCTAGCTCTTTGATGCTTTTGAATACATTGTCTGCAGGGTTACTTTGTTTTCCGTGGGAATGTCTGTCTGGGAACTTTGACTGTCGTGATACCAGAAAAAAACACGTTTAGTAACACAAAATTAGAAATATGGCCCAACAGTAACTATTGATGACATAAAATGATACATCCTTCCTTCCAATGGAAGGCTATACAGCCATTTGACTCATCTTTTTAAAGGGAAAAATATGTCATAAGAGTATAATATCTTAGGTTCCTGGGTGGCTCAGTCAGTTAAGCATCCAACTCTTGTTTTCAGCTCAGGTTATGATCTCACAGTTCATGAGTTCAAGCCCCACATCAGGATCTGTGCTGACAGTGCAGAGTCTGCTTGGGATTCTCTCGGTCTCTGCCCTTCCCACTCTCTCTTTTTCTCTCTCTCAAAATAAATAAATAAACTTAAAAAAAAAGAACATAATGTCTTGATATAATCAAAGCAGGATGAAAGGCAGGGATGGAACTTTTTGTTCTGGGAGCTTCCTGTGTGTTAAGTACTGTCCCAGGAGTATTTATATGGATTACTGCTTTAATCCATATAACAGCCCATGACATAGGGATTATTGTTTATCTTCTAAAGAGGAAAGGCTCTGAAGGGTTTAACAACTTACAGACAAAACTATAACTAAATATATATATTCACTATCTGAAAAAAATACTAAGGGAAGGCTGGCTTCTGCCAGGAGCCAGGAAAAAGATGAGAGAGAGAGTAAGCTTTTGGGGAGCTCTGTCTGGCTCTACACAAGTGATAAGGATACAAACTGATGTGAGGTCTGATCAGTTTTCCCAGTGCATCTCTGTAATGGGATCAAGACAATTATAGAGCCATGGAGTGCATCCATCTAGCTTCCCATTCTCACTCCATGACAATCAACTACCTTCTGACTGTCATATTTTCCTGTAGATGAAAAGATGTGTGTACCAGTTTAACCATCTAGGCAGTGGTATTTCTCACTATAAATCAATACTTTGGCTTTAGAGTTTATTCATGGGTCCCTTGTAAGTTGAATCATGTGACCCAGTTCCTTTGAGCTCTGTCAGTTCCTGGTGCTCTGACAAAGTTGAGCAACAAAGCTGAGGACAAAATCCTAGATCAAGAGGACCCTTCAAAGGAGAAGCCCCTCACTGGCGGCCAGCCAGCCTTTTGATCTGATATCTTCATTATGCTTAATTTAAGTGCAATTTGAATAAGCTGTTGAAATGTCATTTCAGTTATTGTTTTTATCTCTCACATCCAAACCCACCTTACTATTCTCTACATTTTGATGCTGGTCTAGAATTCTAAAAGTTACATTTCTATCTTGTCAGGGAGCCTGTAACGCTAGTGAAGGAAGAAGGGACGTGAGCCTTCCTGTGCTTCCAAAATATTTCCTGTTTCTGTAAGCATCGCATTACCATCATTTCTTTATCCCAACAGCTTCAGTTTCTGTAACAGCAGCTTAATTCAGTCTGCAGTTGTTTTCAAATTCATACTGCTCTCTCAGAGATACCTGTGTAAGCCCTCTTTTCAGAGGTCATCTTCCTCCTCTGAGTTCCTAAATGTTAATAATTCCAATTTCTTTCCTTTATTCCCCGGTTCTAGGGGTGGGAAGTGCTTCTTGCAGTTGCTACCTCTGTGATGCCTCTTTTTGACCTTTCATTTACTTAGTTAACAACTTTATACCTAGATAATAATTATATTGTCACAATCCTAGTAACTGGCATGGTTTCTACTTCTTGACTGTACCTTGAACAGTATAGATATGTGTATGAGCTGCAATTTTCCTGCCTTTTCTTTTATTGAAATTGGCAAGAAGATATTTACTCATGTCTAAGAATCTGTATATGATTTGCAAAAAACAAAAACAAGATGAGTTCATATCAAACAATTTGTCAAAATAGGAAGAAAACTAGAAGAAATAAATGAACAATATATTTAGTGGCATATTTTGTAACCGTTTGATTTTACCCCCATTCTCCATAACTGAGCGGTTGCTCCAAGTGCTCTTGTATCTTTTTCTTAGTTTTGGAAGCCAATAAATCCCAGAATAACACCATTACAGTAAAACAAGCTGCATAGCCCAAAGATGGATTTACTGGAATGGTGTCAAATGATTGTTACCATAGTATTGAGTGCTTACTTTAGGACTTTCTTACAGCTGACATGCGGAAAGGTTATTATTTTGGCTTGAGGAGAGACTTAAAAGGATATCCTAGGGGAAAAGAGCATGGCTTAACAATTGCTTACTTCTGGGAGAGTCCTGGGGCTGCCTGGAGGGCAAAGGAAGAGCAACCCAGGGACATGTTTTGAACAGTTTGTAGTCAAAACTGTCTCCAAGATAAGAAACAATTTAGCTGGTATGTCAAAGAAATAAGGCAGTCCTGAGGCTTAAACCAAATTTTGATTTAAAAATTATGGCTTTGTGTGATTATTCAGACTTAGATTTTTGAATATTGCTGAGGAACATCATGCTTTGGGTCTGTTTAGGATGCCCCAATTTGAAAAGGGAAGCTGCTTAAGTAGTACTGATTGGAGAACAAAGGCAAAAGAAATGTGGAAAAAAATTAAATTTCCGTACAGCTTACAGCCTTTTGACAAGTACTTACGACAAGCAGGGTGACCTTCCTCCAGGAACTCAACTGCCTCAATGTTAATACTTTGCTAGAGGCAAAAAGCAACCTTAGTCCTAGCTCCAGGATCCTGTAAGTCTTTTTTGACATATAAAAATCCCTTTGGAAACTTCCTTTGTCTCTAACCCCCCAGGATATATGTTAGCAATCATCCTCCAAACATGTGGCCCACTCTGATATACATCTGAAGAATCACATGATTAAGGTTTTACGAGACAATATAAATAACCTTATCTTAAATAGCAGCTGGCCCCTCAAGGTCCTGAAAATCTTTCTTCCAAATCCTTTGGACTTGTGGTATTCCTAACCCCCTAAAAGTATATAATCAGTCACTCCTTGCCATCCCAGTGTAACTCTTTCTGCCCAAGGGGTCCGGTCCCCATGCTTTAATAAAACCACCTTTTTTGTACTGAAGATATCTCAAGAATTCTTTCTTGACCATTCGCTCCTGGACCCTGAACATCCCATCCCATCAGTACTACTCTACCAGATGATCACCTGCTTATGGCACAAATATACTTCATTTTCCCTGAAAGCTAGACCCTCCCTCCATCACAGGTCTAGGTTACACATATATACCTCAAGGCAGGAAATAATTATCTGTTTTTGCACTTCTGAGCTATGCCAAGCACCACCTATTTCAGAGAAATTGCCCCCTGCATCTTCTTTTATAAAGTGTTTCAACATTAATAACATATCAGAGCTGCCACATAGTCTTTTTGAGAACTATGATTACAAGGCATGCTATCTTCCCCACCACCCACATATTCCTCTTTTCCAAGCACCATACCAAAGTTATTTGAATCAAATGACATTGTGTATCCAAAGCATTTAACTCCGGATCCCTTGCTGCAGTCTTACATTACTACCAGTAAAACCTCCATTCTAATCATTGTCTTGCTTCATTCACACAGCTCTCTTAATTATCCTCTTTTTTCAAATGTAAATTATTTCCCAAGAAAGCAGACTATTAGACATTATTTGCTGTGAATGATAATGTGATTCATATGGCCACTGTAACATAAAGGTGGGAATATAAAATGATTATATGGTTGTAATACATTTGCATTTTGCTTAAAGTGGACCATAAATGTATGTTATATTCCCTAGAATGAATAAACACACATACACAGACATGAAGAGATATAGCCCAAATGATAATAGATAAATTAAAATAAAATACTAAAGAATATTCAAATAATGAAAGGAAAACAGAAAAAGGGGAAATGGAGAAACAAAAAATGAAGGGGACAAAAAGAAAGCAAGTAATAAAATAGTAATCCAACCATATCAATAGTTACATTAAATGTAAATGGTCTAAACACACCAAATAAAAACAGAGATTTAGCAACCAAATAAGACCAAAATATATGCTGTCTATAAGATACTCACTTCAAATATAATTAAAGTAAAAGGGGGGAGAAAGGTATACCATTCAAACACTCATCAAAAGAAATAGGGAGAGAATATACCAACATAAGACAAAGTAGAGTTCAGAGCATAGAATATTGCCAAGGATAAAGGGAGACATTGCAGGTTAATAAAAGAGTTAATTCACCAAAAAGATATATAGTCTTAAATGTGAATACACCTAAGAACAGAGCTTCATAACTACCATGCAGTTATGGTAAAATATTTCAACATTCTTCTCTTTGTAATAGATAGAACTAACAGAAGGAATTCAATAAGGATATACAAAATTGGCCAATACCATCAAGTCCCTGGATCTAACTGACACTTTTAGAATATGTCATTCAGCAACACAAGAATACACATTTTTTTTGCAAGTGTACAAGGCACTTTCACCAAGATAGACCATACTCTGGGTCATAACATATACCTTAACACATTTAAAGTAATTTAAATTATACAAAGTATGTTTTCCAGCATAAGAGAATTAAATTAGAAATCAAGAACAGAAATATATCTAGAAAATCCCCCAATAACACATTGTAAATAATCTACATGTCAAAGAAGAAGTCTCAAGGGAAATTAGAAAATATTTTGAACTGAGTGAAAATAAAAATGCAACAAAATTTGTGAGATGCAGCTAAATTAGTGCTTAGATGGAAATTTATAGCACTTATAAATGCTCATATTAGAAAACGCTCATATTAAGGTTGATGTATGGAATTGTTGAATAACTATATTGTACTCCTGGAGCCAATATAACACTGTATGTTAACTAATTTTAATTAAAATAAAACTTAAAAAAATAAAGTTAATCATTTTCCTAAAAAACAAAGAAAATGCTCATGTTAGGAAAAATGCTCATATTCTCATATTAAAAATGCTCCTATTAGGGGCGCATACTTGTACATGAATATTTGTATCTGCACATTCATAACAGCCAAAAGGAGAAACAACCCTAATGTTAATTAGCTGATGAATGGATAAACAAAATGTGGTGCACTTATACAGTGGACTATTTTTCGCCTTAAAAAGGAACCAAATACTAATACATGTTACAACATGGATGAGCCTTGAAACATTATGACAAGAGAAAGAAATTATCAAAAGATCATATATTTTATAATTTCATTTGTATGAAGTATCTAGAATCGGTAAATCCACATATAGAGTGAGACTACTAGTTGCCAGAGGTTTAATGGGTGCAGGGTTTCCTTGTGGAGTGTTGAAAATGTCTTTAAATTAGAGGAGATTATGGTTGCACAGCATTATAAATATATTAAATGGCACTGAATTGTATACTTTAAGGTAATTAATGGTTAATTTTATGTTCTGTGTGTTTTACCTCAATTTAAAAGAGAGAGAGGACACAATTTACCAATATCAGGAAGAAAAGGATGCACACTGCAGACCCTATAGGAATTAAAAGGATGGTAAAGGAATATCACAGACAGTACTATATCCACAATTCAACAACTTGGATGAAATAGAAAAATTCCTTGAAAAACACAAACTACCAAATGTGAGAAGAATTTGGTAACTTGAATAGTTCTATACCCAGTAAAGAAAGTGAATTTACAGTTAAAAACTTTCTGACAACAACAAAAAATTCTAGGCTCAGATGGTTTCATTGGTGAATTCTACCTAACATTTAGGTAGGAAAGTTTCTACTTAATTTTAGTTTCATTTCTACTTATTTTTTTCCAGAAAATAGGAGAGGAGGCAACAGCTATTTTATGGGGCTGGAATTATCCATTACCAAAAGCAAAAAAAGGTAAGACAATAAAAGAAAGCTGCAGACCAATATCCCTCAACACTATGTTAGAAAATAAAATCTAGGAATATAAAAAAGGAGAATACATCATGACCAAGTGATATTAATTCCAGGAGTGCAAGGCTGATTCAATAAGTTGAAAATCAATCAATGTAATTCACCATATGAACATAGTGAAGTGGAAAATCCACATGATGATCTCAATAGCTGCAAAAAATGAAAAAGAATTTGACAAAATTCAACATTCATTGATGATCAAAACTCTCAGAAAACTAGGAATAGGAAGGAATTTCTTTAACTTGATAAAACCATCTGCAAAATAGCTACATGTTAGTCAGTGGTTTAAAAAAAACCCTGCATGCTAAGATAAAAAATAAGGGCAGGAGGTAGAAAAGAAGATATAAACTGTCTCTTTTTGCAAATGACACAATTGTCCATGTAGAAAACCCCATGGAATCTCCAAAAAAAAAAAAAGGTTCTAAATGAGGTTAGCAAGATTATAGAACACAAGACCAATATATAAAAATTCAATTGGTTTCTATATGTTTGCCAATGAACAATTAGAAATCAGAATTTTTTTAATTTATGATAACACACACACAAAAGGAAATACTTAGCTATAAATCCTACAAAATATGGGCAGGATTTATATACTAAAAACTATAAAATATAAATGAAGGCAATGGAGATATATGTTGAATCCATGAATTCTAAGACTCAATATTGCTAACTTGTCAATTTGTCTCAAATTTATCTATAGATTTTATATAATCCCAATCAAATTCCCAGCAGGAATTTTTGTAGATAATGACAAGCAAATCCTAAATTTAGGAAAAAAGCCCCTGAGTTCAAATGGCCAAAACAATTTTGAAAAAGAACAGCAAAGGATTCATAGTATCTAATTTCAAGACTTAACCCGGACACCTGAGTGGCTCAGTTGGTTAAGAGTCTAACTCTTGAGTTTGGCTCAGGTCATGATCTCCCAGGTGGAAAGTTCAAGCCCTACCTCAGGCCCTGTGCTGGCAGCTGGCAGCTTGCTTAGGATTCTCTTTCTCTCTCTCTGCCCCTCCTCTGCTCATGCTTTCTCTCAAAATAAAATAAATAAACATGGAAAAAAAAAAAAAAAGAGCGCCTGGGTGACTCAGTCGGTTAAGCGAGCAACTTGGACTCAGGTCATGATCTCATGGTTCGGGAGTTCAAACCCTACCTCGGGCTCTGTGCTGACAGTGTGGAGCCTGGAGTCTGCTTTGAATTCTGTCTCTCTCTCTCTCAAAAATAAACACATTTAAAAAATTAAAAAAAGGCTTACTACTAAGCTGAAATCGTCAAGAAAGTATGGTAATTGGCAAAGACCTGTAGTTAACAAGGCATGCAAATTTCCTCCAATCTACTTACCTCTCTCCCAAGTGTATACTGAAGCGAGTGGAATCAGTGATGTATTTTCTATTCCAAAGCAGGCCTGTGGCAGAGACTTCTACTTGTCCCTAAATATTTACTCTTTCTTCTTCTTAGTAAAAGAAACCCTATTAATGGGACACATGGCCGCCCAACTGGAGACTACTTTTTTCCTCCTCTCTTGTAAATAAGTGTGACCATGTAACCAAATTCCGGCCAATAGGATTTGAATAGAAGTGTTTCGGTTATTTCCAGTTGGTGCCCTTAAAAGGACATGGAATGTAAGGCTGGCATGGGAGCCATCTCTGAGCACACAGGAAAGAGCAACATCCTACAGCATGCATGGAAGAACTCAGAAGGTGTCTAGGCTTCTGGAACCTAATAGAGCAGAGCAAACCTACCACCTCTTTTATTTATGCCACTGTTATTCAATCTCTGTTAAACAACTGAAACAATATTTTAACAAAAACAGGGAACCAGTATTCTTCTTCTCACCTCCCAAATCTAGAAAACTTTAAAGAACTCAGGACATTGCTATCCCTAACTGCCCCAGGTCTTCTCACCTTGATCAGATCTTTTTGACCTATTTCACCCCCAACCAATTTTCACCCTTAACACTTTCCTTTTCTCAACCCCTACTTCTGCTCTCTTTCAGCTCAGAGCTTTATATTAAATTCATTATGCTGTTGTTCTTGACTCATTTTTGTCTTTGTAGGCTTATACCTATTTCCAATTAGTTTCACAAGGGCACAGTGGGTGTTCAGCGTAAGCAGGTTGCAACAGCCATTGGCAGCTAGGAGTTTATTTATTTACTCTAAAGCTTCCTTTTCTCCTTTTGAATATTTCACAAAATATTCATCCAGCCTGCTGTGGTTATCATTTTGTAATCAAGAAGTGCATTATGGTCTAGAAAGACAGTGTGTCTTTTTTTTTTTTTTTTTTGGACAGACGGTGTGTCTGAATGCTTTTCCCCACTACTTTTTATTCCTGTTAGAATAGTTAAAACATAGTTGCTTGATTTGTGTGATATTCAAACTTCACCACCACTTACAGAGCAGTGTGTGTAAAATCTTTCTTTCATCTTTACTTGTGGAAATTAACTTTTATCAAGCAAGGAAGGCAAATTTTACCATGTGTATATGACTTAAATTATGTTCCAGTTTTCACTTGTAGGTACTAATTTTTTTAATAGGAATTAATATTTCCTTTTTTTTTTAATGTTCATTTATTTTTTGAGAGAGAGAGACAGAACATGAGCAGGGGAGGGACAGAGAGAAACACGGACACACGGAATCTGAAGCAGGCTCCAGGCTCTGAGCTGTCAGTCCAGAGCCGGATGCAGGACTGGAACTCACAAACTGCAAGATCATGACCTGAGCCGAAGTCGGACGCTTAACCAACCGAGCCACCCAGGCGCCCTGATAGGAGTTAATATTTCATTCCAAGTATATTCTCTAATGATTTGGTGAAGATAAATTCTCAATTTTAATTTTATTTTTTCTTGTTATTTATTTATTAAGATTTTATTTTTAAGTAATCTCTACATCCAACATGGGGCTAGAACTCACAACCCCAAGATCAAGAGTCACATCCTCCACCAACTGAGCCAGCCAGGTGCCCCATTTTGTTTTTTAAGATTTTATTTTTTTAATTAGTCTCTATACCCAACATGGGGTTGAAACTCACAACCCCAAGATTGAGAGTTGCATGTGCTACCAAATGAGCCAACCAGGTGCCCCCATTTTTTTAAATAAATAATTGAACATGCTAATAAACGCTTTCCTGCAATTTTTTTTATTTTCATCTTTGTTTTCCTTTAACTCTTAGGAATTTCCCTACATGAATTTTGTTTTGTTCTACTGAAAGAAAAGTATAGGCTGCATTAAGATGCATTATTTAAAAATTTTTTTAATGTTTATTTATTTTTGAGAGACAGAGCACAAGCAGAGGAGGGCAGAGAGAGAGGAACACGCAGAATCTGAAGCAGGCTCCAGGCTCTAAGCTGTCAGCATAGAGCCTGACGTGGCGATCGAACTAATGAATGATGAGATCATGACCTGAGCCAAAGTCGGACATTTAACCATCGAGGCCGCCCAGGTGCCCCTAAGATGTGCTATTTTGTTTGTTTGTTTGTTTGTTTGTTTGTTTTAATGTTTGCTTATTTTTGAGAGAGAAACAGAGCATGAGCAGGGAGGGGCAGAGAGAGAGGGAAACACAGAATCTGAAGCAGGCCCAATGTGGGGCTGGAACTCAGGAACTATAAGATCATGACTTGAGCCAAAGTCTGACACTTAACCAACTGAGCTACCCAGGCGTCCCAAGATGCACTATTTTAAATATTGCTATAAATATTTTTTAATGTACAATATGTCCATCAGAGTGATAAAAATTCACTTACATAGCTTCTGCCATATTTGGAAATAATAATGATCATTTATTGAGCATTTACTACATTTTAAGAATTATATCTTTATTCACACTTTTGCATTTTATCATTCCATAAGTCTTCAGAAGGAAAATGAAAAAATTAATTGTTTTTCCAGAGTTACATAAAATCCTAGCATTAAATCCAATAGGAAAAATTTACATAGAATATATTAAATGTATTTATTTAAAGGACATTTTAATATTGCAAATTACCAATAATAGATTTAATATGCAAAGATTCTTTTCATTTACTGTTTGCAGAAGATCAATACTATGATATTTGTATCAATTATAACCTTCGTTTATAGATAAGTGGTGGTTTCTATTAGAATTCTTTGCAAGTTCATTGAAAAAAATAAATTTGCTCCACAATTTATCAAGTTTTATTAATTATCATTAATTCTTATTTATTAAATTTATTATTTTACTGAAGAGCATCAATTCTGGGATTTTTTTTTTTTTTTTGCCTACACGAGTAAGGATAATAATAATAGTTACCATTTATTGAGTACTTACGATGTGCCACACATCGTGCTAGCTCCTTGATATACATTGTCTTGTATAATTTTCACAACAACCACAACCCTGTGTGACAGATATTTTATCTCCACTTTACAGTTGAGGAAACGGAGTGTCCGAGAGAATTAGTGAATTACTGAAATTTATCCAGTAAGAACCTGTCTTAGCCAAAGCCTAAATCCCTACTTTCAATCATTTCTGGAGCATTCCTGCATGGCTGAACGCCAAAACATTTGAGTAGAGAGTGGGGAAAAACAAGAGTGGGGAAAAAAAATCAGTCATTAATTACGTATACTTGCCGTCATGGAGACCTCCAGTTGTACTGAATCCAACTGTATTGAATTCCATTACTGTGATTTCTTATGTGGCCAAAAAAACAAGGAAAATCGGTTGAATTCTTTCAGCTCTTAAGTTTCCAAATCATTTGGAAGCATGTAAATCTTATATGGAAAGAATTCTTAAAAATCTCAATTATATGATTAAATGGCAATCATACCCACCCGTGCATGTTCAAAAAATATGGTAATAAGGGAAGGAAAATAATTGTGGTAATAATTAAATGACAATACAGTAATTAAATATTAGAGTAGTAATGTTGGAATTGGAAGTTGTGGAAGTTTAAATGAAATTTCTCTCTTCAATTAAGAGTAATATCTTTATATTATTTTAAAATATTAGAGAAAAATCTATTTCAAAAAGACTTTCTTCCCCTTGGCAGATGATAGCTTAATTTTTTTTTTTATGTTAGGTTTAAAACCATAAAGAATTCCCTAAACCTTAAGTAATTTACTGTAATAGGTGAGAAACTCTGTTGGAAGATAATTTTAAAAAAAATTTTTAATATTTATTTATTCTTGAGAGAAAGAGAGTGCAAGCTGGGGAGGGGCAGAGAGAGAGGGAGACACAGAATCCAAAGCAGGCTCCAGGCTGCAGGCTCTGAGCTGTCAGCACAGAGCCTGACTCAAACTCACGAACCGCAAGATCATGACCTGAGTCAAAATCAGACCGACTGACTCAGTTAACCGACTGAGCCACCCAGATGCCCCAGTTGGAAGATAATTTGTAAAAGAAGCAAGTAATTTAAATTCAAAAACCTATATGAATGAATCACAAAGTGAACAAGTATTTAGGATATTCTTTTTATAATCTAGAAACTGTAATCTGTTGTCCAAAAATCCTTATGCCTTTCATGTTACATTTCGTATTGTTATCAAAAAAGAATATATAATGACAACTGAAAATATTTCACACCTAGGGAAGATATCTTATTGAAAGGAATAAAGAGTCATAGATAGGATAAAAATAAAATAATCATAAATATTTTGGTGATAGTTTCAAATAAAATAGTCATAGAGCTCATGATAAACACATAAAAAGATTTTATCCATAGCATGAAATCCAAAAACACCTTTCAGGTCTCTCTTGATTGACCCTGAATAAAAGTCTTACTTCAGGTGACAAAAAAAGGTCCATTAATGTTGCTCATGCATTTCAACATAAAAATGGAATGGAATCATTGACTACAGGTAGAAATGTGCAAAACTACTCAAGATAAATATGCTGCTTTAAGGCTACACATTCACTCCACTTTTGTCTGCCAGCTTGATTTTTGAATTGGGCATTCATGGATAAAAGGTATGTGATCTGAAAAAATAGTGTGTGTCTTTTAAAAGTCAGTGTCATGTAATGTCATTCCTTTTGGCAAAATTTATGTTACACGGTATTAGACTATGGCCTAGCTAATGTAACATGATGCATTAAAAACTGCACATCATGATTGCAATATGTGTCAGAACAATGAATTGTTATATCAGATACCTGTTCAACTGTAAATAGGGCCCTCTCTAAGTCACTGACAAAAGCATTATATTCTCTTGATGCCTGTATAGAATTTCTATTGTCTAAAACATGTAGCCATCCAACATCCATACTCTGTGACCTGTAGCCATTTAAGTTGCATGTTTAGTACACGCATACAATGAGAACACAACATGTTATGAAAGCCACAGTTGGAGATATTTTTGTTTTCATAGACATATTCCAGGGATCCAATGGTTATATCTTCCCCTTTCCCCAACAGACATATACATGAAGTCCTAATCGATTCTGTATCAGTTAGAAAAATCCTTTGGACTGCTAGTAATAGAAACCTCATAAAGAGTAGCTTGAATACCTAATGATTCGTTTTATCCTTATTCATATTTATCACATGAATAGACATAGACAGCTGCTTGTTTTGGTTTTGATTTGGGTTTTGAAACAGCAGCTCAGTAGTGTCAGGATGGTGTCTCTGAAATTTTGCCTTTCCTTATGACTGAAAGATGGATATTTTAATTTCAGTTATTCCATCTAGTTTCCTGGAAGAAGTGGGAAGGGGGCAGATAACAGACTTTATCCCTTTTATCTAGAAATCCAAATCATTTGCAGCAACCACCTACATATTTCCACTTATCTGTAATTGCCCAGAGCTGTGCACCTAGAGACCTCTAGCCACAAGGGAGGTTAAGAAAATAGGCCCTACAATGGAAGCAGGTAAGGAAGAAGGATTTGGGGAATGATGTTGGATAAACCAGTTAATAGTGTCTATTATAGATGCCACTGTTTTTTTTTTGTTTGTTTTTGTTTTTGTTTTTTTTTACTTTACATGTGTATTTATTTTAAGAGAGAGAGCACAGGGGGAGGGGCAGAGAGAGGGAGAGAATCCCAAGCAAGCTTGTGCTGTCAGCACAGAGCCCAATGCAGAGCTTGATCTCACAAACCATGAGATCATGACCTGAACCAAAATCAAGAGTCAGAGGCTTAACCAACCGAGCCACCCAGGTGCCCCACTACTAACAGTTTATGAATATAGCAGGAAGTATAGTATGGGGAGGGCTTTAAACAGAGATGAATTAATATAGTAAAAAGTTTGATATTGACCTCTACCTCACACCATATACAAATATGAATTCTAGTGGAATGTGGATCTAAATGTGAAAGGTTAAAACAATCATCTATAATAAAACATAAGATAATATCTTCATGACCTTGTGTGTAGGCAAAGATTTTTTAAAAAGGATACAAAGAACACTCACTATAAAGGGGGAAATGTCATAACTAGATTGCTAAAATCTAAGTGTAAAATTGAGAACTTCTGTTCATTGAATATACCACTCAAAGAGTGAAAAAGCAAGCCACAGTGTTATGTTGTTTCCAGTTTCTTGCCATTATAAATAATCCTACCTGAACATTCTTGTGCATGTCTTTTAGGAAACCTATGTAAGCATTTGTACCTGATACTTGCAGAACAATTTGTGAGTTACAGGACATGCATATGTTCAGCATATGTGTGTTCTGTAAAATCATCTTGAGTAGGCTCCATTTTTGGTGAGCTGCGGCCAGACTTCACAAGTTCCTAAGAAGTCATGTGCTCAGTCAGAAGTGATGTGACTAATGTCCTGGCTGATGCTCTTGGGTTAGTAGAAACATGGTTTGGCAGAGAAAAGAAGACTGGGCCACAGGTGACATCAGCCAATAGTATATTCGTTTCCCATTGCTGCTGTAACAAATAATGCAAACTTAGTGGCTTAAAACAACACCCCTAAAGAATGCCCTAAGTTTTAGACACTTTGTTCCCTGCATATACTGTGAAGTCATAACCCTAGCTCCTCATGGTATTTAGGATCAATTTCCACTACCAGGATAGCAAGTTCTCTCTCTCTCTCTCTCTCTCTCTCTCTCTCTCTCTCTCTCTTTCCTGTCTGGTAGTCCACTCACATAAGGAGCCCAAAGCAATAGCATAGTAGTATCTGATAGAAGGCATAGCTTTAAAGTCAGTGGAATTCTTGTTATTTCCTATAGTGGAAGTATTCTCCATGGAACTAGGACCTTGAATCTAACGGAGCCTAAGGTGGCATGACAATAAGAACAAATACCACAAATAGGTTACTAGATGTGATGGTAAAAGATGCCTATCCTATTTCCACCACTTGGTTTCTTGGTTCCATTCCATGTATTCTTTGTGTTGAGGTATGCAATGTCAGCTCTTTGTTCCGTGCATATATCATATCTTGGGGAATGGTGCCCCAACCATACAGTGTACTGTCCCCAAGTTGTCACATTAGCTGAGTCTTTCGTGTGGTATTCTATCATTCTGTTAAACTGGTTGCTTCTAGGTGATGAGGCATATGGTAAGACCAGGGGATTCTGTGGTTTCATTGTTATACTTCTTTTGATCTCAGGCAGTGTTGAATGTAATACCCTGTCAATAAGCCAATCCCTGTCTACAACAGATGTCAATTATGGTAAGGATAAATCAGTACCTGTGTCAGTTTAGATCCTTCAAGAAGCAGAAGCCAAGATAGGATTAGACAGGCAAGAATCTATTGAAGGAAACACCTGTAAAGAACATGAAGGGAGGGAGCAGAGTAAGCTGGGAAAAACTTTACACTGCAACACAGGGCTGGTCTGACATCTATGAAAAGGAGAGAGGAATGATTGGATAGAAAGGGCTTTAGGGGTTCCTGGGTGGCTCAGTTGGTTAAGCATCCAACTTTGGCTCAGGTCATGATCTTACAGTTCATGAGTTCCAGCCCTGCACTGTCAGCACAGAGCCTGCTTGGGATCCTCTGTCTCCCTCTCTCTCTGCCTCTGTCTCTCTCTTTTGCAAAAATAATTAAAAAGCATTTAAAAAAAGAAATAAAAATTTTTTTAGAAAGAGCTTTAGACTTCAGTGAAGTTCTTATAAAGTCTTCCCAGGTTAATAGGAAGTTCCTGAGTAAAGGTTCCCATTAGAGGAACCCCACATTGGACAGGAATCATTTGGCTCTAATACCACTGCTGTGCTCAGTAATTTTCTGGGAGAGAAGCATGTCCTTGGTGTGAATACATGAATCCAAAGGCATAGAAGCTGAAGGCTGACATTTAACTATTCTCCACACAGAGGTTTCTCTTAAAAGGTAAACCTGAGGGACGCCTGGGTGGCTCAGTCAGTTAAGTGTTTGACTTTGGCTCAGGTCGTGATCTTGCGGTTTGTGGGTTTAAGCCCCACGTTGGGCTCTGTGCTGACAGCTCATAGCCTGGACCCTGCTTTGGATTCTGTATCTCCCTCTCTCTCTGCCCCTCCCTCACTTGGACTCTGTCTCTCTGTCTCTCTCTCTAAAATAAATTAGCATTAAAAAATTAAAAAAAAAAGATAGACCTGAGTGGTATATTCTCATGGTTGCCACAGTGGACACTCCTGGGAGAAAGGCATCCTATGTAACCAAGCTCTCAACCAGATAGTCTTCTCCTGGAATAGTGCCATTTCAAGGGCTCAGTATTGGTCTCTACTGCTGGCAGGTTAGACATTCAGTAATGGCAGCAGCTAGGTCAGGCTTGATGAAAGGGAGCCCATACGTAGGCTCTGCCTTAGTTATCTCTTGCTGCGTAACAAATTACCCCAAAAGTTAGTGGCTTAAAACAACAAACATTATCTCACAGTTTCTATAGGGCAGGAATTAGTACAGTTTAGCTGAGTGCCTCCGCCTTAAGCTGTTTTAAGAGATAGCAGTCAGTCTGTAGACTGAGATTGCAGTCTCGTCTGGAGGCTCAGTTCCTCTTCCAAGCTCACTACGTGGTTGTTGGCAAGCCTCAGTCACTCATCACATGGCCTTCTCCACAGGGCTGCCTTATGACTCGGCAACTGGCTATCTACATTGTGAATGACCAAAGAGAAACCAAGAAAGGGCACACAAGGTGGCAGCCCTTTTTATAATCTAATGTCAGAGGTGACATTCCATCACTTCTGCCATATTCTATTTGTTGGAGTTGAATCAATAAATCCATGTTCACGGAGAGCAGATTATGCAAGGACAGGACTGCCCGGAGGCAGGAATCCTTAGTGGTCATCTGAGAGGCTGCCTACCACAGCCCCCATCTCTGCTACACTGGCTACTCTGCTCATGGACTTGCACTGTGGTGGCTGAATAGACAAGCTGTTTGGCATCCATAGGACAAGTCATTTTGTCAGTTTGGTTAGTGACTATTTCCACAGTTGTCAATGCTCTTTGGGGGGCATTAACACGAGACACAAAATCACAAGCTTTGTGTGTACTCCTGGTGTCTTTCCCATATTTCTTTTTCTTTTTCTGCCAAATTTGTTTCTTTCAGGCCTTTGACCAACCAGTCAAGCCATTCATCACTGCCCAGGAATCCATACCTCAGGGCACTTCACTATCTATATAAAGCCACTGACCAAGTATTCCATTAGTAGCTTTGCAGCAGGGGGAAGACTTCTCTTTCCAGGTGTCCTCTAGGGCAACCTCTGAGTGGACTATTGTGCAGCAACTCTCCCTATACAGTTAACATCAACTTCCTGTACCGACCCATCTGTGGATGAGATCCAAATTTTCCTTCTCTGTTAGAAGACTTTGGTCAAAGGGAATCCCCAGGGAGGCCATAGAGTTGGCAAAACTAACAGAGTTGGATGTCCTACAAATTTACCTAGCACTTCTATGACCAGCTCGGGCTCAATCCCCGGTGTACCATTTTTGCACGGTGGATTAATATTATTTTTAATTTTTTTGAGAGAGAGAGCAGGGGAGAGGGGCAGAGGAGAGACAGAGAGAGAGAATCTTAAGCAGGCTCCAGAGTCAGCATGGAGCCCAATGCGGGCTTGGTCCCATATCCCTGGGATCATGGACCTGAGCCGAAATCAGGAGTCGGACACTCAGCTGACTAAGCCACTCAGGCGCCCCACAATGGATTCCCATTAAACCCACTCATAGTGACTCTGATAATGCTCCTCTGATAATTGGTGGCTTTGGCCCTATAGTTTCTTGGTGTCACATTATCAATTCTAAGTCTCTACTAGGGCCCAGAGTGTT
Source organism: Lynx rufus (assembly GCF_022079265.1). Taxonomy (NCBI): domain Eukaryota; kingdom Metazoa; phylum Chordata; class Mammalia; order Carnivora; family Felidae; genus Lynx; species Lynx rufus. The sequence goes on along the minus strand of NW_025814823.1, from coordinate 141,889,430 downwards.
TCTGGAGTTGTCTTTCAAAAAGTGAGTACTTCTCTACCACTATAGGCATGGCCTATGTGCTGCTCTCCTCTTGGGGTTTACCAGAGACTCCACCCAGGATCCTTATCCACCAGCATCATTAGAACTGCTGAGTCATATGGCCTGAATAGCAGGGGAGCTTGTACTGCAGCCCAAACTGGATGCAGAACCTACTCTTGCTCTGTGCCCCATTCAAAGCTGGCAGTGTTCTGATTCCCTTGATTAATCCGTCAGAATAGTATTCCCAAATGCAGCATATTACTACCCCATTTATTTGGAAAGTGATTCTGAAGGCCAGGAGTGAACAATGGATAAATGAAACAGGGAAAGAAAAAAAATGTGGGCACCTTGGTGGCTCAGTTGTTAAGTATCTGACTTGGGCTCAGGTCACGATCTCATGTTTCGTGAGTTCGACTCCCACATGGGGTGAGCTGGATCCCCTCTTTGGGTGAACCTCAACTCCCTCTCTCTCTCTCTCTCTCTCTCTGCCTCTTGCTCACTTACACCCTCTCTGTCTCTCTTGCCAAAAGAAAAAAAGAAAAAGCAAGCATGGATTATTGAGTTCATCAAGTGCTACAGGTGACTGGTATTTGATTCCATGGGACCATCTGAAGCGTTTTATGAAATGTGTCTACTGCCTGGAGAACTGAAGATGGGAGCATTTGATCCACAGGATCCTGTACCACTGAAATATTGGCTTCTGTACACATGTGACCTGAGAAGTTTCCCAGGCCTGTCTGCTGTCTCTGTGGGGCTCATGGCCTAGGCCTGAAGCAAGGCACTTCCAGGTTGTAGTCATTCAATGCTGGTCAAAGTCTGAGTGTCACTGGGTGCCACTGCAGTGGCTCCAGTTAGAGGGAGGGCCACGAAAATTTGAAAAACTGTACAAGTAACAGAGAAGAAAACAGATCTAGGTGTCTTCAGAAGAGGTGCAATTCCTAATGATGAAGGAAACATTTCAAGTCTTTCATGCACCCAGAGGTAATTATCAGAGACATTTCACAAAAAATATACTTTTATCCACAGTGTTTCTTTATTTATCTCCCCAAGGATGGCTTCTCCAGTTGGCCACCTGGTTTTATTCAACAGAAGTACAGCATCAGAGCAGTCGCGTTCAGCACTATTTCAGTCTCACTGCATGCAGGTTGTCTCAGAGTTCCAGGAAGGTAAAGACATGACCAGTCTTTGTTTTTGTCAAAATTAGAAATCTATCTCAGTTCCATATTTGATTTTTCTTTAACTCAGAAAAGATTTACTATGCCTCTCCAAACACCTAGCCATTAAGTTTGATGCTGGGGGCACTAAGATGAATATAATGTGGTAACTAATCTTGAGGAGCTTGGAGTCAATTGGGAGAGAATAGCATGAAGTGATGGTGAGACTGAGCTTATAGCTCTGTAAGCTCTGGGGAAAACAACTTGTTATTTATAAGGGAATCTGCAGTGTTCTTTTTTTTTTTTTTAATGTTTATTTATTTAATCTGACACAGAGAGAGAGAGTGGGGGAGAGGCAGAGAGAGAAAAGAGAGAATCCCAAGCAGGCTCCATACTGCCAGCGCAGAGCCTGATATAGGGCTCCATCTCCTAAACGGTGAGATCATGACCTGAGCCAAAATCAAGAGCCAGACACTCAACTGACTGAGCCACGCAAGTGCCCCTTAGCAGTGTTCTTTAGTAAAAATATTACTGCAATTCTTCAAGAGTAGCAATGGAAGAATTGCCACTCAGGGAGGAGAGAACTACGCTTTCCCCTTGTTCTGAAAGATTCCCCCAAGTCCTGGGGATCTTTTCAGCCCTCAATCTCAAATGTTCATAAATGTATCCCTTACAGAGTCGCGCTACAGATTCATTCCCATAGTTCATCTAAGTCCCAGGCTGGAAAATTTAAAAAGAACTCAATTAAAGTTTAGGGATAATAAAACAAAAGGGTGCCAAACAGTGAGAAATACAGTTTACATAATTTGTATTTCAAATGCCCTAGGGCATGGTCCTGCAGCGCTCCTGTGGTTAGTACTCTCTTACACTAACAAGAAGTGACCTGTCAGTCTACTTCCTCAAAGTCCAGACCCAAAGGAGCAAGGCCCAGAGAAAAATGGTGTATGTGTGAGGGAGGGGATGTTTCAGATTATTTTAGCAGTCCATTCTGGAATGGGCAAGTTCCCTGACATACTGTTAAATGGGAAAAAAGTTTTAAAGCAGCATTTATTCATTCAAGAAATATTTATTGAGTACCAACTATGTGCCAGGCATTGCTATCTGTTGGGATATAGTGATGAATAAGTGGAACATGGGTCCTTTTTATAGGGAGTTGACAGTCAAACATGAATTATGTGTGATCTCATGAATTGACATTTCTATAGTCAAATGAATATGCATCCTACTGTGTTCTTTGTTTCCTGTTTAGGACCTCTTTCCCAGATGACTGATCTATTTAATGAACGCTTTGTATGGCGCCTAATAATTACCAGCACTCTCCTCAGCAATTTACAAATATTAACTTATTTAAGTTTTGTAACAACCTGATGAGGTGGGTATTATTATCACCCACATTTTACAGAGGAAAAAACTGGGATGTAGAGAGATTAGTAACTTGTCCAATTTTGCAAAATGAGTAAGAAATAGAGCTAGGATATGACCTTATACAGTCTGGCCCAGTTCATGCTCTTAACCACGACTGTCAACTCCTGACACTGGGAACACTTTCACCTGATTCCCAATCCTTAAGGGTGGGACCAAACTCCATGATCTTAATCCATAGCTTCAAGTGTACAATATCGTACAGACAGACACAGATAAACACACACTGTCCTTGAGAGCCTGGATACACACAGCAGCAGCAGCAGCAGCAGCAGAGGTCTTTGCGTTATATTAATTACTGGTTTACAGTAAAGTCACAGATACAAAATCATTAAAACAAAGAAAAAAAAGGACAAAAGGGTAGAGATAGAGTTGGGGGTTGGAAAAGATAGGAGGTGTTTACACCAGAAAACCTAGGCTGAGGGGAACTTCTGCAAATCAGCACAAAACCAAGGCAAAAGGGAGATTATGAAGACTTACATTGGCTTTTATTGCCTGAATGAAGATCCTTGACAGTAGCAAGAGCCCTAGCTGCATAATCTTTTGGTTGGTGGGTTCAGCTGCTGTTGTTTCTTTGCCTTAAAGGACCTCCCAGTAGCTTTATACTAATGATCTACTGGATTTCTAACTGTAGCATTTTGCTTTGGTGAGTCTGTTGGTTTTTTGTTTTGTTTTGAACCTCTTTCCCCACCCCTCCCCCCAGTATTTCATAGTTTTGCTGTGTCACTTGAAATTGTATTTCAGTGTGGCAGCCAGTCGGATGATAGTATTTATTGCATTTAGCATCCACTGTGTATAGAACCCAGGTAGAGGTAGAGGAGGAGGATTTACTGAAGGATTTATTTATTTGCGTCTAAAGATACTTTAAGGGTGCCTGGGTGGCTGAGTCAGTTAAGCATCCAACTTCCACTCAGGTCATGATCTCACGGTTCGTGGGTTCCAGCCCTGAGTCAGGCTCTGTGCTGACAGCTCAGAGCCTGGAGCATGCTTCTGATTCTGTGTCTCCCTCTCTCTCTGCCCCCCCCCCCCCACTCATGTGCGCGTGCGCGTGCGCCCGCGCGCTCTCTCTCTCAAATAAACATTAAAAAATTTTTAAAAATACTTTTAATCCAACTAGGAGAGTAAGCACAACTTCATGAAGTACTCAAACAATAGGGTTTTTGTTTGTTTGTTTGTTTGTTTTTGAGACAGCAACAGAGAAAGAGTGTGTGCAAATAGGGGAGATGGGCAGAGGAAGAGAGAGAGAGAATCTTAAGCAGGCTCCATGCTCAGCACAGAGGCTGATGTAGGGCTCAGTCCCACGACCCTGGCATCATGATCTGAGACAAAATGAAGAGGCAGATGCTCAGCTGAGTGAGCCACCCAGGCATCCCTCAAACAATCGTTTTGTTAAAGAAACATACCAAAAATAAAATATAATATTGGGTGATTCAAATGCATTCAGGCAGCATTGAGCAGGCAGGGGTCAGTCATGGTAGACTTTCTCCAGAAGGTGGGATTTGATCTTGGATTTAATCTAAGGGTCTTGGACTAGCAAGGTGGAAGAGTATTCCAGACCTAGCCAGAAAAGCCAGAATGAGGAAATAAAGTGTTGGGAACAGAAAAGACAATCAGGTAGAAGTCTTTGAAGGATGATACCAAGAAATAAGAAAACAAAGGAGGCTTTGCCCTGCATTCCTTGGGAGACTCCATCAGAAAGAGGCCGACTGGAGGTGCATTTCATTTTATGCAACAGACATGTTATTTGTAAGTATAAAACAAGAGTCAAAAGTTAAGCATCCACTATGCGTCAGGTACTGAGATTTAATCTGAGTATCTACCCTGTAAAGTGGGCATTACCATTTTGCATACAAGGCAATGGGGCTCAGCAGCGAGATTAAGTGGCCTATGTGCCCCGTGTCATCTATTATACGGTGGAACCTCCAAAGTCACTTGGTTTGTCTGACCACGAAGTTCGAGCTTTTGTATGCCGCACACATTTTTGAAAGTTGAATATTTAAGATACACAAGTTATGATTATTTGATAAGTTCTACAGCCATTGCCTCTGTGAGGTACATACCTACAAACATGTTTTGCAAAGATCTGACGTAGAGGGCCAAGATTTTCTCGACTGCGTGCATGACAGTAGTTTATTTCATTAAACATACATTACCCCATTTGACACAAGATAATGACACCGAAAATATCTTTAATATAATTTTTAGGTCATTCCATACATTAAACGTATAGTTTCGCAAAGCAATGTTATAGCCAAACCAATCTACCTGGGGAGATACTGAAGTTTCCCACAACGCCCAGGCTGTGGACACCGGGAAAAGTGTAACTTGTGTCCAAACTAAAAGAAGGACTGTTCACACACTAAAAGGAAGGCTGTCCGAGCCAGACGAGAGCAGGAGAGGGCGGGTTCCACGAGGGGGAAAGTGGGTGGAGGCGGGTGACAGCAGGTAAGACGAGTGACCTGCCCGGGCCCGCTACCCCCGACCCCGCCCCTCGGTGTAGCCCGGGGGGCAGGGCCGCGCCGGAGTCTGCGCATGCGCGCCAGGCCGCGTCCACTACGCCGATACTACCGCCTCCTCCGCGCCGTCTTCCTCCACGGTTACGCCGGTTCTCCACCCCTCCTTCCCGCGGCGCTCGAGGGATCATGGCCGATCCTCGCGTGAGACAGATCAAGATCAAAACCGGCGTAGTGAAGCGGTAAGGGGCCGCAAGCGGCGCACACGTCAGCGCCTCCTCTCCTTCGCCTCATGGCGGCCCGAGAGGCCGGGCGGAGCGCAGGCCTGAGGCGGGCTCCCGGCTCCAGGCCTCACCTGGGGCTCCGCGGCCGGCGGGGCCGGGGCCGGGGCCAGGACGCGGCGGGGACGCGTCAGTGCCAGACCCCGCGAGCCGGGACACGCCCCTCCCCCTGCCTTTCTCCTCCAGAACCGAACCGTTGGGCGACTAGGGTCGGCGCGGACCCGCCCCTCGGGAGCCCGCGGTGGGGGAGCCCTGGGAGCGGCCGCGAGGGGGGTGGAGGGGCGGCGCCCCGCAGCCGGAGGGGACGCCGGTTTGGGTCATCGCGCGGGTCTCCCTGCCCAAGTTGACTGGAGGGAGGCGGATTCAGTCCATTGCCTGCCCTCAGGTGGACACGCAAGCCCCTTATGAAGTTTAGAGGGGACGCCGAGAGCCCAGCCCTCATCAAAAAATGAGGCCTTGTTGGGGCCGTGTGACCCGGAGAGGCGGGACTCGGAGCCTCTGAGAACTGGGACGTGAACTTCCAGTACAGTCCTCAAACTTCTGCGGCCTGACTCTCCCCCGTCGGCTTCCCCGAAGCTCGCCCAGAGCCTGTGGATGCTGTTTAAATAACTCGCCTGGGCAGGGCAGGCCAGTCCTGTAATTGGCCCGTAGCGCTGAGTGCTGTTAGACCCTTCAGTGCTTCTTAGACCTTCACGGTTCAGACCCAGGGACACCAGACTTTTTGATGAGGCATTCCCAGAGAAAAGATAAACAGCCCGCTGAAGTAGCAGCTTATTTTGCAGCAGAAACAAACGTCTACTCCTAGCCTTCTGGCTTCTTCCTCTTTGCCCACTTCTCCTCCCTTTGTTATTGCCACCAGAGGAAGGGCAAGGCAAAAGGAAGGATAAATTCACTTAAATAGGTGCATTGCCTCTGAGGCTTAGCACAGTTTTGCACTGTACTTTCCTAGAAGCTTTACTGTCAAGGCAGTAAGAAGGTAGTATGAGTAGTAGTTAAATGCACAGCCTTGGCTCAGGTGAGACAGCTTGGGTTCAGATCTGGATTCTGCCGGTTGTTGCCTATTGTTGAATACATGACGTTGCACCGTGCCTCGGTTTCCTCATCTGTAAAATGGAGTTAGTACCCACACCTGCTGTGCTGTTCTAACACAGCATGTGGCAAGTAGCCAGTGGCTGGTAAATGTTAACTAATAGTATTGTGTGTGTTCCTGTTTGAGAAGTGAGAAGCTGAGGTTTAGTGAAGTTAAAATGGAAAAACTAAATCTGTGCTACTTAATGGCAGAACAGGGAAAAGAAGCAGGAAAACAGAACAGGGAAAAGTTTCTGATCTACAACTAAAGCTACAATGCTCTAAAACAGAGTATTTTTTTAAATGTGTGAAATAGGAGGAGAACTGACATGTATAATAGAAAGTGTAAATAATTTGCACTATCACTCACCTTCCGTTGTTCATTTTTGCCAGATTTGTTAGGTCGTTTTAGTAAATCTATTTGGCAGAATTACCAGCGTATAGTGGAGAGTTCTTTAGGCCAAGAGTCACGAAAAATGACTCCTAGAGGTAGTTTTCGGTTAATTACCTGTATCGCCTTGTCATTTCTTATCCTAATGATCCATACTAGTTTGTAAAGTTAGTTCAAGTAGTTATATGCTTATAATACATACTGTAGAGAAAATACACCCATTTAGATAATAAGCTCAGTTTTTAGGCTCTCAAAAATTGCCAAATACTTAAGGAAACTGCTTGGAAATAAGGTTTGGTTTTCAGTTTATTTCACTAGTAGAGCATTATCAGACTTTAATTTTGATTCCTTGTACTTCAGTACAAAAAATTTATCATTTTTGTGGAACTCCTTCATAATTTACTTTTTTACTTAAAATGTACATATTTACTCAGATTGGTTATAAATTAACGGAAATGTCTATCATACATTTTTTTCCCATGGATTTTCTAATGAGCTACCCTTTCCTACTGAAAGGAGATATGTTCTTTTAAAAAAACCTGTAACTTCTGATTGTTCATTACTCATATTTTACCTTGGTAGACAACCATCTAAATCCATAAATGTTGTTCCTGATCTCTCTTCTGTTATTTTTTTGCCAGAAAATTATTTTTCTGTGACTCTTTCCATCTTTTGTCTTAGTGTTCTACTTTTTAAATTCTACATTTTACTTCAGTAAAGAAAAAAGTAGATAATCCAGATACAGCAACATATTAATAATTGGTGGCTGAATGATCATGAGCTTCTTTATGTTCTTCTCTATGTATATTTAAATTTTTCATAAGGGGTGCCTGGGTGCTCGGTTGGTTAAGTGTCCAACTCTTAATTTTAGCTCAGGTTGTGATCTCACGATTTGTGAGTTCAAGCCCTGCATTGGGCTCCGTGCTGACAGTGCAGAGCCTGCTTGACATTCTCTCTCACTCCCTCTCTCTGTCCATTCCCTGCTTGCATGCTCTGCTTGCTGTCAAAGTAAATAAACTTAAAAAAAAAAAAAAGTCATAAGAGATATGCATTTCTCTCTTTAAATTTAGTTTCAAAGACTTGATTAGTTTCATGATTTGGATATGTTCTTGGTTTTGTGAGTAGGATTTGGTTCATTGGTTTCTTTCTTTTCTTTCTTTTTTAAACTATTTTTGAGAGTGTGCGCTTGTGCGCAGGCTGGGGAGGGGTAGAGAGAAGAGGACTGAGGATCTGAAGCGGGCTTTGTGCTGATGGCAGAGAGCCTGGGGCTCAAAGTCACAGACCCTGAGATCATGACCTGAGCCAAAGTTGGAGGCTTAACCTACTGAACCACCCCGGCACCCCTGTTCACTGGTTTCTTAAAGCAGTGGTCTAAAAACCATTTTCTTTTCCAGCACCTTTTTTCTAGTGAGATGCTTATTGCTCATAGACTCATTTCTCTTCAGAAATGACAACTTTTAGGGGTGCCTGGGTGGCTCAGTGGGTTGAGTGCCCGACTTCAGCTCAGCTCAGGTCATGATCTCGAGCTTGATGAGTTCAAGCCCTGTGTCAGGCTCTGTGCTGACAGCTCAGAGCCTGGAGCCTGCTTCAGAATCTGTGTTTCCCTCTCTCTCTGCCCCTCCCTTGCTCATGCTCTGTCTCAAAAAAAAAAAAAAAACAACATTAAAAAAAAAAACAAATGACAACTTTTATTTGAAAGAAGACATTTAAAGTCATTCATGTCTCCCAATTCCTTCAGTTTTCTCTCCAGGAATTGAGAGCCATTAGAATTATATTCTAGGTATTAGTCCTAGAGTTCAGTTTGGGTGGACTGGCCTAGGGAGGGTGGATCCTTAGTTTAGTGTCTGTAATCAATGTGCTGGATTACTTCAGGTGATCCAAAAGTTCCCTGTAGTGGGTTTTAGGAAGAAATCTGAGTAGGGAGGTGGAATGTTGTGAGATTATGGAAATAGGCAATAAGTAGATGGTGGTATTTGGCAACAGAGAGATCAATAAATGAAAACTGTGAGTTTCAGCATGTTGGCCAAATGGTGACGGCGGTCTAGAGATGGCAGCCACATTAGGAAACTAGAAGCAAGTTTCAAGGGCATTCGTTTAGCCCTAAGGAAACAGGCAGAACACTCACAGTACCCTAGACCTGAAGAAACTTTGTTATCTCTCATGGTAACAAACGGAAAGGTTCTGATTGCTAGAGATAGATTTTAAAAGAGAGGTTAGATCCCTGTGAACAAGGAAAGAGTCCAGTTACTAGGAATGGCTTGTAAGGTAAGAGACGGCAATGAGCCTAACTTGGTACTGAACCTCTGACTTGAGGAATCCCTAAATATTCCCTTCCAAGTAACAGGATTGTTTTTCCAGAGCTAATTCTGGCTTTGAAAGATGCATGCAGTTTCTTGGAGCAGCAGCAGCCTTTGTTCACATGTGACTCGTTGTTAGGTTTGAGTCTGGCAGGAGCATTTTAAAGGTACAGATTCATGTTTCAGGTGGATTGCTCGACCTACTGGTATCTGTTATTGGGCCACAGCTAATCTAGCAGCCCTAGCAGGGAGTTACCAGATACCACTCCAATTTTCTTTTTCTCCAGTGCAGAACTGAAAGTTCCCCCTTCCTCTTCCCTTTTCTTGATGTCTTGGTAGCATCGGTTGTCCCAGTTTACCTGGGACTAAGGGGTGTCCAAGATGTAGACCCTTTGGTGCTAATAGTGGGAAAATCTCAGGCAAACCAGGATGATTTGGATTAGTGCCTCAACTAACATAGCACTGTTATGTGTGTGCCATGATTTATGTGGAAACTATTTGCTATTACAACTGTGAATCCAGTGTTTTACCTTGCTCAAATTAAAACTTAACTGGGGCATCTGGGTAGCTCAGTCAGTTTAAGCATCTGACTTAGGCTCAGGTCATGATCTTGAGGTTCGTGGGCTCTGTGCTCACAGCTCAGAGCCTCGAGCCTTCTTCAGATTCTGTGTCTCCCTCTCTCTCTGCCCCTCCTCTGCTCACACTCACTCCCTCTCTCTCTCTCTCTCAAAAATAAATAATAAACATTAAAAATATTTTTTTAAAAAGCCCTTAACTGTGTCCTATAAATAGGAGTCCTTGCCAGAGTAGTTTTCTGTATTAATTTAAATTGTTAGTGATTTAGAAAATACTTTAGAAAATGTTAGTGATTTAGAATTGTTAGAATTGTTAGTGATTTAGAAAATACTACTTTCACTAAAGTAGAAGAAAATACAGGCTTGATGTTTTAAATGTTGATATGGTATTTCAGCTCAATGACATGTCTCCTGTAAGTTCCCAAATAAGATTTGTGTTGAGAAAATAAAATGTTTTTACTAGATTTATGGTAAATTCAAGAAATTCTTCTGCAGAAACAAAATGTTTTCATCCATTTAACATAAAACCTATTTTTGATAAAGTTTGCTAAACTAGCCCACTGGTAAGTGAATTAATTGATTAAAAATACTTTCTTAAATATATCTTTTTATAACCATTTTGGATTGGTAATGGCTTAAAATCCAATGTGAACAAAGAATGTTAGGGCATTGGAAATAGCACTGACATTGGCCCATAGTTTTCCTCTGATTAAATGAAAGTGACACCAGTAGATTAGAATGAGACTAGGACAATTCACACTGCAATTGTGTTAGTTTAACTTTAACAATCTTTTAACACTCTTGTTTAAATGTAGCTGACATACCATAATTACAAATCTACAAGCCTTGATTATAGAATTTTACATCATGAATCAGTGGGGAAATTGTATTGATTTTTTTATATATATATATATATATATAAAGCAAGCACCTTTCCGAAACTCTGGCGTCTTCCTGAGTTTTATACCTTTACCTCTGATATACAACTGTGTATAACACATATATACTAGGTACAGCAAACATAAAGACAACATACAAGTTAAGTAAAATTTCCATGTTGTTAAATATATTCATATATAATGTATATAATATATTGACATACATTATGTGTGTATAGTGAATATATATATTATACTGACATAAAAGTAAAAAATAGGAATGACACGTATTTGCCTAGACATAGATGTAGTTTTCCTCCTCTAGCTCTAGAGAAATATACTTCTTATATTTAAAGTAAAGATGGGTAGAAGTATGGTGGACAATATCTAGGAGAGGTTCAGGACATAGCCCTGTAAATTTCCTGTACGCTTTAGTAGCTTTTTTATCTTCTCTTCTCCCACATCATATCCCCTTTATTTTAGTTAAAGTTAAGTTCAGCTAAAATGGCCAACTTTTTGCCTTGAAGTTTAGCCAACTCCTTTTGGAATCTCTGTAATATATTCAGCTCTCCAAAGCAGTGGTCAAAGGCAGTGTCAAAATGGTTTGCAGGTGGTTAGCAATCTTCAGGATTGCCACCTTCTGCCAACTACTTGGCAAGCAGTGACTTTCAGGAACTACACAGCTGGCAACCAGATGTCTTTTCAAGCTGGAAAGAGAGAAAGCTAAGGCCACTCATGACTGTGGTTTTCCCAACACAAGCTATATTATTCTATAAGTTGAATGTGGAAATGAAAGATCTTTTGACCTGAGAGAGAGAGAGAGAGAGAGAGTATGAATGAATGTATTCTGTCTTCATTGCATTTTTCGTTTGGTAGGAAATTTTGAAAACCTGTAGTGAGCAAGGTTGGAAAATTTTGTTAATAATAACTAGTCCACAACAGAAAAAAAAAAGAAAAAAATAATAACTAATCCACATCCCTTAGAATATAAATGCCTGGGTGGGGGCAGGTGGGCGCCTGGATGGCTCAGTTTTTTGAGCTTCCAACTCTTGATTTCAGCTCAGGTCATGATTCCAGGGTTGTGGGATTGAGCCCTGTATCAGGCTTGTGTGCTGAGCATGGAACCTGCTTGGAATTCTTTCTCTCTCTCTCTCTCTTCCCCTTCCTCCCCCTTCCCCTCCCTCCCTCCCTCCCTCCCTCTCCCTCTCCTCCTACCCCCCCCAATTAAAAAAAATTTAAAGAAAAAGAATATAAATGCTTGATGTGTGATTTCAGAATTCCATTCCCATAATATATTTACTATTATGATGCTGTCTTATTTGCCCAAGTAGACCTGATTTTTTTTTAAAAAAAATTTTTTTTTTTCAACGTTTATTTATTTTTGGGACAGAGAGAGACAGAGCATGAACGGGGGAGGGGCAGAGAGAGAGGGAGACACAGAATCGGAAACAGGCTCCAGGCTCTGAGCCATCAGCCCAGAGCCTGACGCGGGGCTCGAACTCACGGACCGCGAGATCGTGACCTGGCTGAAGTCGGACGCTCAACCGACTGCGCCACCCAGGCGCCCCCTCTGATTTTTAAATAACATCAATGATATGAATGATTCAGAGATCGTTTATTTAGCAGATTCACTCAGAACCTACATGGCTAATTCACCTGGTATAGTGTTGATACATAATAAATGCGCAACAAAAGTCTTTTCAGTGGACAAATGAATGAATGGAACCTTAGTCTGTAAGGATTTGATGTAATAAGCAGTGGGGAGGTACTGAATCAATTACAGTGTGACAGTGTAATAGTTACTATAGCTATTTATTGTTGCAGTTGGAGTTAAACAAATGGAGTCCCAGGCTCCACTTAATACATGCTACATATGTGACCCTGGGCAAGTTACTTAATCTTTAAAAGCCACAGTTTTCGGCGCACCTGGGTGGCTCAGTCAAGCATCCAACTTTGGCTCAGGTCATGATCTCACAGTGTGTGAGTTCTAGCCCCATGTCAGGCTCTGTGCTGACAGCTCAGAGCCTGGAGCCTGCTTCAGATTGTGTGTGTCTCTCCCTCTCTGACCCTTCCCCACTTACACTCTGTCTCTGTCTCTCAAAAATAAATAAACATTTAAAAAATATTTTAAAAACCCACTGTTTTCTTAGCTGAAAAATGGGTTAATGATAGATAATATCTTTCTTACATTGTTAAGAGAATTAAGTAAGGTAATCATATAAAGCATTTGGCCCAAAAGCCTGATTGTTAGTAAATATTTAATATGTTAACTGCTGTCATTATTATCATCATCACCATTCTGTAGACATACAAACAATGTGGATAGAGGACGTAAAGATGAATGTTTGCCAATTAGCTGGATAGACTGTGGAACTTGATTTCTTTTAAATTGTGATAATTTGTTTTTTAGTTGTCATGTTCACTCATAGGCTGCAGAGAGAGAAGGGAGGAATATGAAGCTTGTGTTTTTGAGTCATCTGTAGGACTTTATAATGGTCATCCTTCTATAAAATAGCTGAGGCAGTGATGCTCTACTTCCCCCAAAATCTGTTTATATCAGTGACCTTGTTTTTTAACAGTTTAAAAAATACTGTCACTATTATTAACACAATATAACAAGGCCAGTTTCACTCTTACTGCACTTTTGTAAAGTTTATTATAGGGAAGAGTAGTCAAGGGAGTGAGTTTTTGAGATACCTTATCCTAAAATCTATAAATGACTCGCCACAAGTATCAAAATACATTCTTACATTTTTTTAAAAACCAGAACATGTATCTTATTAATCATTGAAATCCTTAAGATGAATTGGATGGCACAACAGCTACCCTTTTGGGTTTAGGTAGTGTTCCTTCATGAATCCATGCCTAAATCTTCAGTATACAATTTTAGGTGCCTCATTCAGCCAGTCCCAGTGGTATTTCAGCTTTTAGCTTTGGCGCTCCGGTTATACTTTTTCTTATCCTTGGCAGGACAGCCACATTTGCCACAGATTGACTTCTGAAGGTGGTAGGCCTTAGAGCTGTAGCAGGGTTACAGCTTGTGTGTCTCATTGCTGTGTTTTCCAAATGATGATGTCCCCTCCCTTGTTCTGCAGCTGAGACCAAAGAGCAATGTTCTAACAATTCTAATGCTAACTATAGTTATTTCCAAACCCTCCTTTATCTTTTGTTTTTAACTGAGTTCCCTATTCATTGTTGTTTTTGAGATCCTTTCACCTGTGCTAAAGAAGCATCTTAGGGAACCTTATGTGTGTATATGTATACACAGATAATGCTCTGACTCAGAGGTTGTCTGTAAAGGTTATCAGAACAAGGTAAGCATGTACTTTTTGACTGAATGATGCTCAGCTTCTAAATAGTACTAAATGGCATCCTTTTAGTATGGCATCCATTGCCTGAAAAATGTCTACACTCTATGAAACTTTTGAAGACCTCTCATCTACTGAAATGTATTTCCACTTAGGTTACTGGTACAGTATTGTATTTTGATATCCCAACCTAGGATGTTAAGTTCTAAGGACTCTGCATTATGTCAAGATATACAAAGATTTTCTTAAGGCTATGTAGTTCTTCTCACCTTTTTAGGGACCAGAGGGGTAGTGTATAATATATCGTTTTTCACATAGTAGGAATTTAATACATACTTGTCAGTTGAGTGAAGGAATGGACGAAACTAGAGAAGAGGTCAATTATATGAGGGGGAACAGCTCAAGGATCTGAAAACAGAAGTTTACTTTATAACAGTGAGAGACTTTGAGATGAGGAAAGTTCATGAATACTCTAGTTTAACTTCAAGAGCAACAAAACAGCTCTAAGTAATCACAACCGTCACAGGCTTGTCAGGATAGTACTTTTATTATTATTTTTTATTATTTTTTTTATTTAAAAAAATTTTTTAAGGTTTTTATTTATTTTTGAGACAGAGAGAGACAGAGCATGAATGGGGAGGGGCAGAGAGAGAGGGAGACACAGATTCGGAAGCAGGCTCCAGGCTCTGAGCCATCAGCCCAGAGCCCGACGCGGGGCTCGAACTCATGGACCGCGAGATCCTGACCTGAGCTGACGTCGGGCACTTAACCGACTGAGCCACCCAGGCACCCCTGGATAGTACTTTTATTAGAGAAATAAAATAAATACATTTATATCAAGGATTTGTTTAAAAGTTAACACCTTATAGCATTTTTTAAACTATGAAATGGCTACTATAGAAGCCCTTGGAGGCTACTGTAGAAGAAAAAATTTTTTTAATGTATGTTTACTTTTGAGAGAGAGAGAGTGCAGAGGGGAGGGGCAGAGAGTGAGGGAGACACAAAATTCTAAGCAGACTCCAGCCTCTGAGCTGTTAGCCCGACATGGGACTCGAAATCATGAACCGTGAGATCATGATCTGAGCTGAGGTCGGATGCTTAACCAACTGAGCCACCCATGTGCCCCAACTATAAAATTTTTAATTATTAATATTCGATCAAGAAAGGTTTTGGGGTGCCTGGGTGCTCAGTTGTGTGTTTGACTCTTGATTTTGGCTCAGGTCATGATCCCAGGTGTGTAGGATCAAGCCCTGCAAAGGGCTGTGCACTGAGCATGGAGCCTGCTTAAGATTCTTTCTCCTTCTGCCCCTCTCTGCAGCTCATGCTCTCTCTCTAAAATAAAGAAAGAAAGATTTTGTAGTTTACCTAGAACTAACTAGAACACTCTCTTTATTCTAATTTAGTAGAGGTAGGTATGTGTGTTACCTATTAAAATATAAATTAAGAAATTTAACTTTTAAAGTATAACTATTCATAAATTCATAAATATTCATACCTATTAAATATGTGTGTTACTGCCCATTGTTCGTTTACTGACAAAAATAGGCTCACCCATTCCAGGTTATTTTGATTTTTTTTGTTTTTTTTGTTTTTTTTAATCTAAGATAAATAGTAGGGATATTGGTAAATTGAAATCTTACGGGCAGTAGGTGGTATTGCAGAGAAACTAAAAATAGCAAGTTTTGGGCTTAGTCCTTAAGGAATGTGTGCTTTTAAGTTATGCAGTGTACATGTATCTGAATATTTATTCTTAGAACTTCAAGTATTACTTTATGTAAATCCCCAATCTCTAGCTTTACCCTGAGCTTTGGACTCATTTTTGAATGAGGAGCACCTGGGTACCTCAGTCAGTTAAACATCCAACTCTTGATTTTGGCTCAGGTCATGATCTCATGGTCGTGGGATTGAGCCTCATGTCCAGCCCTGGGCTGGCAGCATGTCTCCCTGAGACATGCTCTCTGTCCCTCTCTTTCTGACTCTCCCCTGCTCACACACTTTCTTTCAAAATAAACCAAGTTAAAAAAAAAAAAAAAAAAAAAGAAAAAATGTCTTATTTTAGTATGTTTTTACTCCATCTGACACCAAACTACCTTCTCAAATCTGATGCTCTTCATGTTTTCTTTTATGAAGAAAAATAATTATTTCATGTATACAAACAAATCTAAAGGAAATATAATAAACCTGAAATGAAACACTATCGGCACATTTGAAGTGCCCCTTTCTGAGTCAGTTCCTCTCCCTCTTTGCCTATAAGTAATTTTTATTCTGAAATTTTTTTTATCATTTCCATGCATATTTTTTAAACTTTTAATTTATATTGGAGATATATAAGCCATATTATAGTATTGTTCTGTGAACTTAACTTTATATAACAAAATATATCTGGAAGGATACACAGGAAATTAGTCATATTGGTTATCTCCTGGAAGGGAAGCTGTACAACTGAAGGAAAGACCAGGATGGGGGAAATTCTTATAATTTTAAATCATGTGTTAGCTCTCAAAATATAAATTAAGAGATTTAAAATTGTAAATAGTATATTCATAAATTCATAAATACTCATCTATTAAATACTCCTATTTAACTGTAGAAATCTTACTTGCTTTTTATGCATATTCATGTTTCTATTTTCGAGACTTACTCATGTTGAAATGTAGCTCTAATTCATTCTCTTGTGTGAATGTACTAGTGTGGTTTTTTTTCATTCTTGTCTTGATGGATATGTAGGGATTTTTTTTCCCACTCAGTGTTTCACTTTTATAAACAATGCTACCATATAATGCTTTATTAAATATAGTTCCTAATACACATGTATAACAGCTAGTGTAAGGCAGAATTTCCCAAGAAGTGGGCCCTGAGTGGATTATAGGTGTATGAAAAGAGCTTTCCTTTAACCTTCAGGATGGCCAGGTGTGGCAAGAATACCATGGGATGTATGCGGGAAGAGCCTTTTAGACTGAAGAAATAGTAAATTCAGAGGCTTAAAAAAGAGAGCAAGGTTGGTTAGTTTGAGGAGCAACCAAGTGAGATAGAAGAAGAGGGGTAGGAGATACACCAAAAAGTAGGAGGGAGAGCGTACAGTTCTTATGGGGTCTAGTGTGTAAGGACTTGAGTCTCAGATCAAATGGTAACACCTCTGTAGAAGTTTCCCTGTCTGTCTCCAAAGTTAGTGTTTCCTTGTCTGTGTTCTCAAAGCATTTGTCTGTTACTAGTTTTAGTAAGGTAGTGCTAAACATATATTATCTGTTCAATTCACTAGACTAGTGGTTTCCGAAGTATGGTCCAGGAAGCCCTTGGGGTCTCTGAGACCCTTTCAGTGTGTCTGCAAGATAAGTTATTTTCATAGTAAAACTGAGACATTGCCTTTTTCACTTTCTTTTGCTCACAGTTGTACAGTGGAGTTTTCCAGGGGCTATATGGTATGTGGTATTGCAATAGACTGAATGCAGAAGATAGGAAAATGTAGATGCTTCTATTAGTACAGACATTTAAAAAATTTGCAAAAATGTGAAACATTTAAGTGAATTAACAAATATATTTAATTTTTTTAATTTTAAAAATATTTTAAAATTTTCTTAGTTTTAATTTCTAATAGAATAAACATTAATAGATATAATTCATATAAATAAAAGCTCCTTGGGTGTCCTGTGATAGTGTAATTTATAATAAGAAATACATGTTTGGTCCCCCTTCCCATTCCTGACACAGAACTCCTAAAACTTTGGAATTTCCTTACTGAAGAAAGCAACAAAGGTCTTTCTCTGTGTTAAGGAGATGACTTTTGAAAAGCCCCTAGGTAACCTGAGGTTGGAGCTTGTTGCCAGGGAACCAACAGTGATTAAAGAGTTGGAACTTTTAGTCCCATCCCCTGACCTCCAGGGATAGGAGAGGGGCTGGATGTTGAATCAGTTACCAGTGGCCAGTGAATTTATCTTGCTTTTTTATTTTATATACTTTTATCATTTGTATATTGCTAAGGAATTATATTGTTTAGTTACTTTTTAATTTTTAAGAAAAATATCTTCTGAGACCTAGTATTTTTTACTGATTGTTATGTTGGTAAGATTTATCTGTATTTTTACATTTCAGTGCAGTACATCTGTTTTGACTGTTGTGTCCTATTTAATTGTGATAATACCACAGTTTATCCATTCTTCTATCAGTGGGCATTTGGATTGTTCCCATTACTAACTGTGTTTCTGTGTGTGTTCTTATTCATGTCTTTGGTAATGGTATATGAGAGTTTTTCTTGGGTATTTATCCAGGAATGGAATTGTTGGGTCATGAGGTATGTGAATGTTCTACTTGGTTAGGTAATGCTAAACTGTTTTCCAAAGCATTTGTACCATTTTAAAATTTCAGTTGCATTGTATGAGAGTTCCTTTTCTTGATTCATATCCTTTCGAAAACTTTGTAGACTTCTTAATTTTACTCTAATAATAATGTTTTTATTTACTTTTCGTATTGTAGAAAAATTAAGTTATTTGGTTATTTTTTTAAACAAGCATCCCCATAGATAGAGAGTAAAGGAGGTATGAGGTGGCTGCCCCTAACCAGATACTTAATCACCTCCTTCTCCCTTGTATAGAATAATGTATATGCCTCAGGCAACCCAGGGTATTTTTTTACCTGGAGGAAGGGGAGGTCCTTTGGAAAGTGTCCATTTCTGGGATGCTGCATTCTGTATAGGATACCTTGGGGGCGAGGGGAGACTTGCAGGTGGAGAGGTCTGGGTAATGGGTCCTGAAAACCTGCTTGGTGCTGGGTTGATCAGAAGCTGAGGCTAACGAAGCCCAACAATATTACTTTTTAAACCATCTTTTCTATGTTACTGTGTTAATTCTTTTGGGGTTTTTTTTCTAGTTTTATTGAGATATAATTGACATATAACATTGTTTAATCCAAGGTGTACAACATAATTATTTAATATATATATGTGTGTGTGTGTATAGCAAAATGATTACCACAATAAGTTTAGTTAGTATCACTTACCTCACATAATTATAGATTTGTTTTCTTGTGATGAGAGCTTTTTAATATCTACTCTCTTAGCAACTTTCAGATATATAATACAGTATTGTTTTGATGGTGACTATATGTAACCATACTGTACATTACATCCTCAGAACTTATTTATAAGTGGGAGTTTTTTTTACCATTTGTCTACCTTTACCTGTTTTTGCCCATCCTTAACTCTGGCAACCACCAATCTGTTCTGTATCTCAATGAGTTTGTTTTTTTAGATTCCACATAAAAGTGAGATCATACAGTGTTTGCCTTTCTCTGTCTGGTTTATTTCACTGAGCATAATGCCATCAGTGTCCATCCATGTTGTTGCAGATGGCAGAATTTTCTTCTTTTTGTGGCTGAATAATATTCCATTTTATATGTATATATACAGTTGACCTTTGAACAGTGTGGAGGTTGGGACACTGCACAGTTGAAAATCCACTTATAACTTTTGATTCCCCCAAAACTTTACTAATAGCCTACTACTGACTGGAATCATTACTGATTCCATGAACAGTCAACTAACACATATTTTGTATATGTATTATATGTAGTGTTCTTTCAATAACAGGCTAGAGAAAAGAAAATGTTATTTTAAAAATCATAAGAGAAAATACATTTACAGTACTGTACTGTATCAATAAAAACCTCGTGTATAAGTGAACCCATGCAGTTCAAACCCTGTGTTTCAAGGCCAGCTTACGTATGGTACCACATTTTCTTTATCTCTTCATTTGTCACTGGCCACTTAGGTTGTTTCCATGTCTTGGTGATTGTAAATAATGCTGCAGTGAACATGGGAGTACAGATACCTTTTCGAGATAGTGATATCTGTTCATTCTGATACATGATACCTTAAGTTCTTAAGTTTCGCATTTCTAGAGAAGGATTTTAATTTATTGTTGATAACGTTTAATTTTTAACCCATTCCATAAATTTTGTAATTGTCATCATAGGTTTAAAAATCTAGTAGATGTACATACCCTTAATCTTCTCTACCTGTGGGAACAGGTGTTTGTTTCTATTCATTTATATTTTCTTTTTTTTTTTTAATTTTTTTTAACGTTTATTTATTTTTGAGATAGAGAGAGACAGAGCATGAATGGGGGAGGGTCAGAGAGAGGGAGACACAGAATCCGAAACAGGCTCCAGGCTCTGAGCTGTCAGCACAGAGCCCGACGCGGGGCTCGAACTCATGGACCGCGAGATCATTACCTGAGCCGAAGTCGGCGGCCCAACCGACTGAGCCACCCAGGCGCCCCTATATTTTCTTTTATATATCCTATTGGAATTAGAAAATATATAGGTCTCAAAATAGATATTTTTATTTTCTATATTTATATTACTCTATTTAAAAAAAAATTTTAATGTTCATTTTTGAGAAAGAGCGTGAGTGGGGGAGGGGCAGAGAGAGAGAGGGAGATGCAGAATCTGAAGCAGGCTCCAGGCTCTGAGCTGTCAGCACAGAGCTTGACTCAGACACACAAACCTCCAGATCATGACCTGAGCCAAAGTCGATACTTAGCCAAATGAGCCACCCAAGTGCCCCTGTATTACTCTTTTTAAACTGTTGTGGCATTTCTAGTATTAGATTAAATAAAAGTAATGTCAGGAGTCAACTTTGGCTTTTGTTTGTAAAAAGGATAATTCTTATAATGATTTTCTGTCTTATAAATGGGCAGTATTGTACATATACTTTTGGATAACTCTGGATCTTCATTTGTAACATCATGTAGTGAACACTGTGGCTCTTTTCTCAATATCTGTTTTTTCTTTTGAATCTGCCTGCAGTTTCATGTCAGTATCCCCCATCCTCATCCACATACACCTAGCCATGTTGTTTGGGGTAACTGCTTCACCTCCAGCTGTAGTAGTGGGCCTTTGAGTGGTTTTAGCCAATCAGATTCCATTTTCTGATGATGAATTAATTCCAGGTGGACATATAATTTAGGCTGGTCTAAACAAGGTACATTTCAGAACTCTTGCTTAGAATTCTGGCACAGAAGTATTCCGTGGCTGGCAGCCTTCCTTTAGCACTGGAGAATCTGGCTTTGAGAGGAAGCTTGTGTTATGGATGGCAGAGTGAAGATACAGAGGGAAATTTCTCGATGATGTTAACTGCTGAATCTGACAACCTTGAAGCAGATCCTCCCCTGGATTTTAGTTATACAAGTCAAAAAATTTGTATAGTGTTTAAATCCCTTGAATTGAAATAATGTTACTCGCAATAGAGTAGTAATTGAGATCCTTACTCTGATTTTTATATTATATTATTTTATATTATATATTATATTTTTATATTATACCTATGTATCATGAGTAATTCCCCTTTACTGGAACTGGCTAGAGATTGCCTTCTCTTCTTTCTTTATTTTTGTTTGTTTTGTTTTGTTTTGTTTTTGTGTTTTTTTGTAAATTCTATTGTTTGGGCTCAACTTTGGCCTGTTTCCTTCCATTTTCAGTGTCCTATATTGAGGTCTTATTCTCTGTGTAAGAGGTAAGGAAGAACACTGTCTTCCTTCATCTCCCAACTCTTTTTGTGCACTTCAGTGCTATTCTTTTTTTTTTTTTTTTTTTTTTTTTTGAGAGAGAGCGCAAGTGCTAGTGGGGGAGGAGCAGAGAGAGAGAGAGGGGAACAGAGGATCGAAGCAGCCTCTGTGCTGAAGCAGACGCCAGACAGCCTGATGAGGGGCTGAAGCTCAGGAACCATGAGATTATGACCTGAGCTGAAGTCAAACACTTAACCTTCTGAGCCACCCAGGTGTCCCAGTTCAGTGCTATTCTTTGGTTAGGAGGGAATGGAAGAGAGAAGAGGAAGAAGAGGCAATGTCAGATAACCTATCTTGCCTTGAAATTCCAATAACCCTTTGTTCTTACAGACTCTGCCCTTCTATTCCATTTGCTCATCCTACCTCCTATAAGGTAAAAGAATCACCACTTCTCTGGCAAACACTGTAATGAATTAGGAGGCATTCTTGGTATCCATGTTGAAATTCTGATTTTTTTATTAGAAAGAACCATACATGGTATTCATAGTATGCTGTCAAAAGTGTTTCATGCACATTGAATACTTACATACTTTAATAGGCTTTTATGGGACAACTTAACAAAACTTAACACCAAGTAATACCATTTTTCCTATGAAAAATATGTCTACTGAGATCTCTAGAAACCTGATTATAATAAACATCTTTACAGTATAACTGAGGCCCTAATTGGAGAATGCTTGCATTATACTGTGTTGATAACTTGGTTTCATGTTTACTGTAAATTTTTTTCTGTCTCTTGCTTTCATGTAATATCAGCTGTTTATGTGTCTCTTACTATTCCTGCTTCTAATAACTTCTCTTTACTTCTGTCACAATTCCTTTTGCTACTGCAAATCTGTTTTAGGGGAACTCAGACTGTTTTCACTGATTTCTGGGTAGTGATCTGAAAATTAGGAGTGTCAGAAGTCTGCTCTCTAATTATTGCTTTACTTGGACTAGACTTTCTTTCTCTGGCTAGTGTTGTACATGAATCTCCCCTAGGATATAAGCTCCATGAAGGCAGGGACACATTCTCCAGAGGTCTGGTGCAGAAAAGACTCTTGGTAAATATTGTCAAATGAACCAGTTACTGTCTGTGACATTGTTTCTTGAAAACAGTAACTGTGTCTTACCCTTCATCTCCCTTTAAAATATTTTAAAATACATTAGAACAGTTTTTTGAACAATTTTCAGTATAGACATGGTATAAAACTCCAAAGGCACAAAAAGATATTCAGTGAAATATGTGTCTGCTGCCCTTGTGCACTAGCCACCCAGTTTTGTCCTCTTGGACCCAACTTCATTATTCATTTTTTAAAAATTATTTTTACATTTTTATTTATTTTGGGGGTGGGGTGGGGCAGAGAGACAGGGAGACAGGGTCTGAAGCAGGCTCAGCGTTGAGCACAGAGAGCCCAATGTGGGGCTTGAACTCAGAGGCTGCAAGATCATTACTTGAGTTGAAGTCAGATGCCCAACTGACTGAGCCACCCAGGTGCCCCTCATTACTCATTTGTGTGTATGTGTGTATCCTTCTAGGGATATTTTGTGCTTGCAAAAGTATCTACATTTATGTCTTTAAAAACGTAGGTTTTGAAAAACAATTTGCCCGTCCCCACCCTCAACAGAAACAGAAAAGAGAGGTAGATAATTTGTTCAGGATTACTCAGCTAATTATTGGTAGAGCCAGAGCTGGAAAACTTTTTGAAATTACTACATTACACTCTAATCAGAATGACTTTTCTATGCTAAACTGTTAAAAAAAATTTTAGATTTTATTCAGTTTGGTCCTTGAAACTAGGTTCACGAAGATATTTTTCAGTTTTATCATTTGAATTTCAGTTTTTAAACAATAAATTTGTGATATTTAAAGAATAATTTTTGGTTATCCTAGAACTAAGTTAATTGAACAAACAGGCAGTTTTACTTTGTGAACATTAATTTTGTATTCATTTCTATGTTAGTGTTCTTAGGAGAGCACGTGAATTGTTTTGGTTTCTGAGAAGACTGATCTTGATTTCTCCCTGCTGAAGAAATTTTGGAGAATATGTTCATATTGTTGAAAATTTTAAGATGGAAAAAGATTAGGTATACAGATGTGCTGAGCAATTTAAATCTTGAACAGAGTCCTAAAAGAAAACATTTTTCAAATACCTAACATTCGAAACCCTAAAATCCAAAGGGAAAAAAAATCTAAACTTTATGTTTCAAAACATAATTGTCAAATTATTGCATTATTGCCAAAGAATCTTTCTGGCCAGATAGACTTAAGAAGAAGCAGAAAAAACTTTAAAAGACCAATAGCACCTTGCTAGCACATTGCTAATAAGGACTAATAGGTACTTAAACTGATGAAAGTGATTCAGACAACAACATATTAACCCCCTACTGTGCCATGTTTTAAGCTGTTAATAGACATTAGCCTTTTAAAGAAAGACTAACACTTTATATTCGTTTTCTAAGCTTTTGATACATTAGTGAACTGTTAGAGCCACTTGCTATATTTGAATCATATTGCTCAGTGCATTTTCCAGAATACTTTTGAGAATAGCTAACTACTCTGAAAGTTTAGATTCTATGTGTCTTTGACTTCTTGATGTAACTAAGAAATAATTTTATGTTACATTTTGATTACTTTAACTATTTTTTGTAGAAGTTGTATGAGAGGAATAAATGCTGATAATATTTTTCATTGACAGAGAATATTAGATATAGGGAAAATGATTATTCTTAGTTTTTTTTTTATTTTTTAAATTTACATATTAAGGCCAGAATTTTTTCAAAAAATTTCCAGTAGTATTATGTTTGTGAAATTATAAATATTATGTATAATTGGTTAATTTCCATAAATACATCTAATTCCTAAATATGTGGCCTCTAAATGTATGTATGTATATATGAGAAGAGAGGATTTTAAAAGTGTAATTTGCTTTAAAATGTAAACAAACTTTAATGCTGACCTCTTACAAATTAGAATCGTAACTTAAATTTTTGTTTGGTTATGGTGCTTTTATAGCTGTCTGTAGAGGTTAATAAATAGTTTTTGGATGTTTTATGTTTGGTGTTTCAGAGTAATTTCAGTATAAAGCTAATAGAGATTTCTTGTGGTTTTTAGAATAATTTTGTCTTAAACTGCATGAAATGTTGAAGAGTCTATTGACTGTATTAAATAATGTTGTAATGCATGTGATTTGGATATATTAATTTACAAAAAATTGAGGGCTTTGATAATTCTTTAAAGTAAAAACAGAAGCAGAGTACCTAATTTGTTGTACAGATGGTACATTTTTTTTGTGACGACAGAAATGAATGAGACATACACAAAGTGCATTTCTCTTATTTCTCATGCCTATCCAAAACCAAGGGAAAAAAATGAAGTAAAATATTTAATTGAGATTGCCTTCTATAGTTTGTGGACTTATTATCATGCCTACCAAGTTAATATTTGAAGAGTAGGTTTAGGCCTAGGAATTGAGTTCATTATTGAAGGTAGTATTAGGGCATAACTTTTTGCTATCATGTCTTTTGATTAAGACCAAGTTATACCAGTTGATCTTCCTTATCCTGGATAGATGTTTTCCATGAAGTTAAAATAAGATAAATCCCTTTTCCATATTATTTTAGTATCAAATTCTCCAATTTAATATCCCACTTAGCTGGAGGTTTTTTTTTTAATTTATAAGATTTTTCTTTAAGTTTGTATGTCTATTCTGAGAGACAACACGAGTGGGAGAGGGGCAGAGAGAGAGAGGGAGAGAGAATCCCAAGCAGACTCCACACTGTCAGTATAGAGCCCAATGCAGGGCTTGAACCCATGAAACAGTGAGATTGTGACCTCAGCTGAAACCAAAAGTTGAATGCTTAACCAACTAAGCCACGCAGGTGCCCCTAATTTTGTTTCATAAATTAGAAATAAACAGTAAACAAGTATTTAAAGAAATTTTTTTTAATGTTTATTCATTTTTGAGGGACAGAGAGACAGCATGCAAGCTGGAGAGGGGCAGAGAGAGAGGGGGAGGTAACAGAATCTGAAGCAGGCTCCAGGCTCTGAGCTGTCAGCACAGAGCCCAACGTGGAGCTCAAACTCATGAACCGTGAGATCATGACCTGAGCTGAAGTCAGATGCTTAACCCACTGAGCCACCCAGGCCCCCCGAAACAGTGAACAAGTCTTGAATGGCAAGTTTGAGACATTTCTAAAGACTGAAATTCCCTACTGAGAACCAAATGGGTGAAAACTGTTCATTCTTCATATGCAGGTTTTACTACAGTTAGAACAGAGGTAATCAGTAAATTTGGAGACATCAACAATCATTGCTTTCCCCAGCAGCAAGCATACAGAGGTTCATCTTCCTTTTAGTTTTAAATGGGTACCACAGCCCTTGAAAATCCATGTCTTTCTTTCCATGGGAAAAATATTTTCCAGTAAGCAGAGTTGAACAGTTTTGGTGAGGGAAGATGAAAGATACTGACTGGTACCACCCTGGTAGCTGCTGCTGCTGCTGCTGCTACTACTACTACTACTACTACTACCACTGCCAGTCTGTACTGTGATAAAGTTTCCCAGGCCTGAGGATTCCTTCATTGGATTTCTCTTAACATTATTGAACAGTTACTATGTATAAGGTGCTATGCCAAATACTGACTACTGTTCACCCGAAGTTTGTTACTGAATTTTTGCCAAAATCGACCCATACACCGTCACCAATTCTTAGTTGAAAGAGCATTTGTAAGTGCTGTGTAACACATAACATGTAATATCCTAACCTAACATTCCATAACATCAGATGTTCAGGTATACTCATTGTGAAAATTTAAACTAGTGTCTTCCTTATTTGATGGTAAAATTGTGAAGTTAGTGATACTTCACTTATAATACAGCATTACTGCTTAGATAAACAGATAAAATAAGTTTGTACCTAAGTTAAATTAATTTTAGTAGTAAACACAGATTTGGGTTCCTAATAAATGTTACAGCATTGTTTTGAATTTCAAATAAATACAAGTACTATTTTGAAATCAGCAAGTGATGAGAAAAAATGTTATAAAGGGAAGGCAGTCATATGTTGCTTATATAATTAATTGACTTGCTGAATACTAATGTTTTCTGCTTCTAAAATTTCTTCACTACCTCCTGCCCCCCACCTTTAGCTTCTTTTTGCTTATTTTGGCAACATAAAAAGGTGTGGGAATAGCAATGTTAGTTGATACATTTTAGCTTGTACTATGTGCCATCCATTACCTAAGCATTTCATGTGCGTTTCATTTGACCTTCAGAGTTCTTATGTGAAGTAGCTGCAGTGAGCTCTATTTTACAGATGAAATTGAGTTTAAGAAATTTGCCCCCGTCCAAAAAAAAAAAAAAAACAGGAAGTGGATAGACCCAGGGTGAGAGCACCTGTTGAGTGATCCCAGTGCACTGACTATATACCTTTTTATATTTTGACAAATTTATAAAAGGGATAAGACTAACTAGGTTATTAGGTATAGATAGATAAATCACATATTCTGTGCTCTAGGAGCTTGTGGTGTTAAAGAAAGATGAATAGCATCTAATTAAAGACAGAATGCTTTGTGAGCTCAGATGAGGTTATGACAAACTGCCTCTAGGGCAGGGTTATTCAGCCTTGGCACTTTTGATTTTTTGGTCTGTATACTTATTTATTGGGGGTTGGGGAAGGTTGTCTTTTACATTGTGAGGTTTTTAGCAGTACCCCTAGTCTCTACCCATTTGATGCCAGTAGCACCTCCCCACCCCAAACACACACACTTGCAACAAACCAGAATTGTCTCGCAACATTGTCAAATGCTTCCTTGGGAGATAGGGAATAAAATTGCCCCTGTTGAGAACCACAGCTCTAGAATTAGAGAAGGCTTATCACATGTGACATTTGAGCAGAATCTTGAGGCCAAATGAAAGTCACATTCTAGATAGAACTATATGTGTAAAAACAGGGAGTTGTGAATTGGTATATTACATATGGGAGTCAATAAAATGTTTGTGATGGCTGCAGTGTTTATGGTTTGGGGAGCGAAGAGTTAGTAAGAGATAAGTTAATAACATAAATTAGGACCCAGTCGTGTATGTCATACTAAGAAGTATGTAGATTTATTTTCTACAAGTATGAGGGAGCCACCATAGATGTAGGTAAGTGACAATCTGAATGACCTACACAGTATTTAATTGTCTCTTTGCTTCTTTGTATCTTCTACTAGAGAAGTTCTTTCAGGAACAGAGACCATCACTCTTAGTCACCATCGTATCCCTAGTGCCTACCAGGATACTTTGCACAACCTCATGAAGTAGGAAACACAAAAATAGGGAATTGATAGTTGTGAAAATTCGTAGAAGAAGTTGTGGTGGCCATGAGAATGGAACTTGAAGAACTCTGTATGCAGAGAGTGTAATTAAGCATGGGTCCCAGCTACTGGACCATGAAATCTGACGCTCAGTTTTTCCCAGCGCCTTGCTTCCCACAACCTGATGTCAGCCAGTCAGTCGTATACAGGCCTTTTCCTGGATGACATGAGATTCCCCTAATGATTTTGGCCTGAGGATTCCCTAGCGGCCTTGCCAAACCTTCCACCTCCCTTCTCATTTTTCTCTCTCCTGTGTGTTTGCAGTGATAAAATCCTTGCAAGTTTAATACCGTGTTGGTGTCTGCTTCTCCAAGGACCTGGCTAACACAGAAATTAAGTGACTTTCAAAGAGGTACACAGATAGTAAGCAGCAGAATGAGTTCTGCAATCTAGAGTTTAAGTCTCTTAGTGTATACCTCTAACCATAAAGAGTAAAAGGCAGTAACTTTTGACTCTGACACTTATTTCTCCTAGCCAGTCTTTTGAGTCTAATGGTGTGATAAAATATCATAATTCTGTAGTTGATTATCAAATCTTTAAGAATCCCTGATAGTTATTCCAGATTTTAGCCCAACTAAAAATTTTCTGGCTATTTTTTGTCATGTTGGTAGATAATGATGTGCAATTGGAGAAAATACAATAGACAATGTATGTTTTGTTAAGGAATGTGTTAAGAAATCTTGTCAAATGGCCAAATTTGCAAACAATTATTTTCTTTGATTTTTTTTTTACTTATTATTGTCACCACTACTAGTAATTGACTTTCTTCTCTGGGTCTTTTTCCTCACAGAAACAAAATTTTGTTTGTGTTTCCATTCATTTACTAGGATTCTAGCTATCACACACAAGGACAAAATAAGGAACAGAATAGCATTGAGATTGGATGCTGGACAGTTGTCAGACTTATTCACCATGTTGGTGACTGACTTATTCCTGAATACCATTTTCACAGCTCATAACCTTCAGAATTATATTTCAGCAAAATTAAAATTATATTATGTGAACATTTTAGGGGGTATTTACTGAGAGTTAAGTCCTCAAATGTTAAGTCCCCAAATGTATGCTGTATTCTCTTGGAGACTATTGACATATAAGGAAAAATCATTGAAGTCCTTTTACAAAAATAACTTAGCTTTTTCTTTTTTTTTAGAATATGAAATGTTGAACTTAACTAATTTTTAATTAGAGATCTCAGAAATATGAAGCAGTGTTCAGTAAGTAGAATAAGTATTAAGAATTTTCCATACTGATAAAATCTACACTGATGGCCAATAAGGTAGAGAGAAGAAGGGGAGGGATGAGGGAGAGACAAGTAGCAGGTAGATACTAAGATAATAGAAAGGAGAAGTAAAGGATAGAAAAAAGGAGTAAATCTTATATGAGCTATGGGCTTCAGCTAACATTTTACTTCTTCTGCCCATTAAAGGACTGAGCTTAAGAGTGCCAAAAACATGCTTAATTCTCTTTGCAGTCTCCAGAATCCACGTTGGTACCTTGAACTTAGTAGTTATTCAAGAAGCCTTTAATTCGTAGGTGAGTAACTGGCTAATGAATCCTTGCCCACAGTTCTTCAAACATCTGAATCCTTAATTGTTAGAGTGCTCTGATTGGAATAACAAGAGTCACCTCTCAGAGTAGAAAGTATTCCTTGAAATATATCAGCAACAGCCTGAGGGGTAGATTAAGCCAGGGGCCAAATCTAGGCTCAAACCAATTTCCCTACTCTGTTTGTTTTGGGGCTTGGTAAATACATCAATCTCTGTTCAGACCTTTTCTAAATATGCAGCTTCCTCTGTCTAGAACATTCCCAACATACTGCTCTGAATAATAGTGACTAGTCCTTAATTTTTATGTCTCTTCTTGATCATTACTTCTTTCCTGAAGTCTTCCCTCGCTAATGGAGGAATCACATACTCTTTGTATGTGTCCCGTGCACTATCAAACCTGTAGACTTACTTGCAGTCTGCGTTACTTCCCTTATTCTTCCTCTTAGAATCAAAGATCTGAACCTTTCTTATCTAAAACCAGCATTCTACCTGTGTTCAGAATCCCATCTCCTTGCCCTGGATATTTGTTTCTTTCTTTCCTTTTTTCTTTTTTTTTTTTTTAAGTTTATTTATTTTAAGAGAGAGAGAGCGAGCTTGCATGCACACAAGTGGGGGAGAGGTAGAGAGAGGGAGAGACAGAATCCCGAGCAGGCGCCATACTGTCAGTGTGGAGCCCAACGTGAGACTTGAACTCACAAACTGCAAGATCATGACCTGAGCTGAGATCAAGAGTCCAATGCTTAACCAACTGAGCCATCCAGGCTCAGACATACAAAAGGCTTCTCTTTTGTATGTCTTTAATCTCTTTAGCAGTTTCTTTCCAGTAGTATTCAAGCATGCTGAAGTCACTAACATCTTAAAGAATCAACAGCATAAACCTTTGTGTCATTTCCCTTCTTAGGATCCATACTTGTCAAAAGCTGTGTCTGTATTCACAGGCTCCACACTGCCACCTCCCAGTCACTTCTTAACCCACTGTAGTTTGGGTTTTTTTGCCTTACCAACAGCAATGAAACAAAGGTCACCCATAATATTTAATAGTCTTTATCTTGATTTACTAGCAGCAATTGACAGAATTGCCCTCCCCCTCCTTCTTAAAAGGCTTTTAATTCTGTTTTCTTTCTTTGGTTACAGTGATACTGCAGTCCTCTGGTTTTCCTTCTACCTCCTTTCCCCTCCTCAATTCTACTTTTGGTTTCTTCTTCCTTTGTTGTTTATGCAACAGATTACTGAGCTACTAATATTTCATGGGATATTGAGTGATGGGGATGTAATGGTGAATAAAACAGTTGTAAACGTTCTCATCACACACAAGAACTTATCACAAGAAAAAAATTAACTATGGTTATAGATGTTAATTAGACTTATTGTGGTGATCATTTTGCAATATATAAAAATATTGAATCATTATGTTATACACCTGAAAGGGACATATTTCAGTTACACCTCAATTTAAAAAAAGATGTCATTCTTGCAGTAATGCAGCTTACCTGGGGCTCCTTTTCCCTTTTCACTTTGTAAATATTCAGTGAGCAGCCTCATCCATTCCTCTGACTTCAGTTGTTTATAACTCCCACATGTGTATCCTCAGCCCAGATCTTTTTCTTGAACTCCAGGTCTGGTTACCTCTGGGCATTTCTGCTTAATGTCATAGAGACACTTCAAATGTAAGGTGATCTAAAAGGTACTACAGTACTCTCCCCGCCACCCCCCTTATCCGTGGTTTTCTCGCTTTTCACAGTTTCAGCTCCTCATAGTCAGTTGTGGTCTGGAAGCCCATCATCCTTCTGACACATGATTAGGTCAGTAGTAGCCTAACCCTACGTTATAGTGCCTACATCATTCACCTCATTCACATCATTCATCTCATCACGTAAGCATTTTATCATCTCACAGCATCACAGGAAGTGAGTCCAGTACTGTACACTAGCATAGTCCAATAAGATATTTTGAGAGACCACATTCACAACTTTTATTACAGTATATTGTTATTCTGTTTTATTGTTGTTACTGATCTCTTGTGCCTAATTTGTAAATTATATTTTGTCATACGTATGTATGTTTAGGAAAAAACATAGTATATATAAGGTTCTGTACTACCTTCATCCACTAGGGGTCTTGCAACTTATCCCCCACAGATAAGGAGGAACAACTGTGTAGTTTTATACTTTCCCTCCCTCTCCCACACTCTTCCTCCCGGACTCCTTATGCCAGGCAGTGGTACTACCATACCACCATCTGCCCAGTTACCTTTGGCTGCTCCCTCTTTAGTCTTCCCACATCTATCAGATGCACTCTGGTTAAAATAATTTTCACTTTAATCTCCCTCTCAATTCCCCCAGCTACCACCCTTGAATAGGCCACCATTGTCTTTCTCCTGGATTGCTGTACACTCCCCTTGTTGCCTGGCCCTTGCCATTTCCCTTACTATTACATTCTCCAAATTGCAGTCATAGGGATCTTTTTTAACTAAAATATGATTATGCCCCTCACCTGATATGATTGTCTAATACATTTAGGAAGAGTCCATATTCTTTAATATGACCTGGTAAGATTTTATGCTGTCTCCACCACCGCCCCCCCCCCCCCGCCCTGCTCTGTTGGTTAGCTTTATCTCTTACTACTCTTCTCCACACTCATGAACCAGCCTTACTTAATTCTCAAACCAACTTTCCATTTTCTGTCACACTTAAGAATCTTTTGTAGCTTTTTAGTACCTAGAATGCTACATCCTGCCACATACCATTTCCCTCTTCTTTACTCTGCTAATTCTTATTCATCAAATCCTAACTTAAGATCACTTTCTGGGGAAAGCTTTCCCTAATAGCCCTCCTTCAACTCCCATTTAATTTGGCTCTGCTTTAAAAGACAAAAATAAATATTCTCCCCAAAAGATTAGTGTATTTTCCTGAAAGAGTTGTGGCTACAGAATATATTTTAGATTTTATTTTATGTTTATTTATTTTTTACATTTTCAATTTTAAAGGTGGCATTCTCATTTTGATAACTGTCTTTCTGGTTGTAAATTTCTTTGTTATTATTATTATTATTATCTTTAAGGCCCCCAGGGAGCTCTTTAGTTGCTACTGTATTTCAAAAGTAGAAAAATGTGAGATGAGTACTTGACTAGTAATTAAAAAAGATATTTTTTCCCTAAACTGATGGGTTTTTTTATGTTTATTTATTTATTTTGAGAGAGAGAAAGAAAGAGAGCACAAGCAGGGGAGGGGCAGAGAGAGAGAGGGAGAGAGAGAATCCCAAGCAGGCTCCATACTCAGTGTCGAACCCATGGCAGAGCTTAATCTCAGGACCATGAGATCATGACCTGAGCCAAAATTAAGAGTTGGACACTTAACTGACTGAGCCACTCAGGTGCCTCAAAAAAGATATTTCTTTTTTTTTTTTTAATGTTTATTTTTAAGAGAGAGAAAGAGAAAGAGTACGTGAGAGTGGGGGGCAGAGAGAGAGGGAACAGAGGATCCAAAGTGGGCTCTGCACTGACAGCAGTGAGCCTAATATGGGGCTTGAATTCACAAACCCTGAGGTCATGACCTGAGCCAAAGTTGGTTGCTTACCTGACTGGGACACCCAGGTTCCCCAAAAGATATTTGTAAGGGAAGAATTAAAGTATCACTTCTTCTTCGTGGTCTTGTTAACATTGCAGGTAACTTCAAACATCTGTGTATGTGTGTATATGTATATATACATATACACACACAGGTGTGTGTGTGTGTGTGTGTGTGTAATCTCTTTCTGTAGAGAGACATTGCCGGTGGGCCTTTTACACTGAAATAGTGGTCTCAGTAGTACATTTCCCTTGGGAGGTTGGGCAGGGAGAAAAAGTGATCCAACCAAGATGACTAGCCTTCTCTGTGAAGTAGTGTATTTCAAACTTTTCTGATCTAACCCAGATTTAGAAATATATTTTATTTTACATCATGACATAGTGTGTGTGTGTGTGTGTGTATGACTGAAACAAAAGTTTAATGAAATATTCCCATTTTAACCACTTATGATGCACTCTGTTATTTCCAATTCCATTCTATTTTCTTTCATTAAAACGACAATGATCATGACCCACTGAATTGATTTCGGGAGTCATGGGATTATTACAATCCTGACTAATGAGTTACAACCAGCCATTTGGAAACACTCCTATAGAAGTAGCTGATAACTAGAATCTATTTTCAGCCAGTTCAACAAGCAGAATCACAGCCAAATGGGAGCCCTTGGTATAGGAAGGATATGACTAACAGTGACTGAGTCCCTCTTAAGTATGATGCAGCATTGGACCAGGAACTATACTTACTTTATATTCACTACCATATTGTAGAGCAGTTAGTCTTCATGTTTTACATGAGGAAACTGAGACGGAGAGAGGCAGGTACTCCCTTAAAACCCTATAAAGAGCAAAGGTCAGAACTAAGATTTGAACTTTCGCAAGTTAATCTGCCTAAATGCTCTCAAAGCCTGTGCATTTGCACCATATCCCTGTGTCTCTAAGTAACATTGCAATATACATGCTAAACTTGGAAAGGAATTAGTGACATTTAGGTGCCTTCAAAATTTTATAGTGGAAAATAACAATAAAAAGCCCCATTAAATGTGAGTTGAGACAGGCATAAACATTGACAAACAGTTAAATAGTGATAGATTATATTGGCTTTCCAGAGAGCTTAAGTTCTTCATGCCTCTGCTCATCCAAGAGGTAGAGGTAATATCCTTAAGGCTGAGATATATGGGCTTTTCTTGTTGGTAAGGTAAATGAAATGTTCAGAGGCTTTACTACTGCACCAGAGCAGATAATAAGGCAATTAGAACTGTTAAATTGATGAAACACCAGACTGGGATGAATTATGTCATGAATTGCAAAGAAACAAGAAATTTTACAGCAACTTTTGAGACTAAAGATGAAAGATACCTCAGTAAAATGAAGGGAAATTGATAGTTAAGTTTAAAGTGCTAGATTTACTGACCTGAGAAACCCAACTAAGCATTTTAGGGCCAGTTTCAGAATATTATTTATCAGCTTTGTAAATAAATAGAAAAAAATTGTCAGTTTATGCTGATAGTTTAATTTCTTCTATTAATAAAATGAATTTAAGATGTGTTTCTTCTCTCCGTTTTTTTGAGCCTGCAACACACCCCAGGAATCATTTCATCCAACCTCCTGGTTTTACATATATTGAACCTGAGACCCAGAGAAATTAAGCAGCTTATCCAGGATCACATTACAAAGTCAAGAATTAGAACTTGAACCCAGATCACCTGGTTCCATTGGCTTAACTTTTATTTCACCTGAATAGGAACATTGATAAAATGACGTTGTATATAAGCTGATTTATGGAATACTGTTGTTAAAATTCTCACCACATAAATAATCCCACTGCTAACAAATAATGCTCTGTTTGCCAAAATAACTGAAAAAAATGATCACTGGAAATAGGCTAGCTTTTCATTTTTCAATAAGGAATGGACAGCCTGCTTTGTTTGTTTTAACAAATGCATTAGGTCATAGTTTCAGTCTAAGAATCATCTGCAAATATTATTAACCACACCTAGGAGACAGAGTTCTTCTGGTAGATTCCTTAGCAATATGAGCCTTTTCATATTTATGTCAAAAACTTCAGGAGTGGCTATTAACTGTTGGTTTAAACAAACAGGAAAATGATTCAATTATAAGATATGTCTTCCTTTAGAAATTTTTTGGGATGTTACTTTCATGTTTCCAAAAGTCCTTTCTAGGTTCCAGAAACCATGTGTACATATACCTTTAGTTTATGCAGGTACAACTAAATTCCTTTGTTTATTTACTAAGTGTTAGATCTTGAGTATCCATCCTCTATATGATTTTTAATGTGACTACACAGAATGACTATTAATTGAGATACTATTTGTACAAGCAGCTCAACTATAAAGCATTATATAGACATATATTTATCAAGATACACCTATTTAGGTCAAAGTTATTTGGAGAAGAAATCACTTTAAGAGCACTAAATTTCTGCTGGGTGAGATGAGGAAAGTTTCTTAGAGGAGATGATATTTGAGGCAGTTCTTGAGTGAGTACTAGAGATGAAGTAGGGATAGGTAGGAGATGAGGAGGCATTTCCTCTTATCAAAAGAAATAAGATGAAAATCTCCAAAGCTCATTTAGAAAATGAATAGGACGTATTTGGGACACAGCATGGATATTATAACAGGAGTGTAGAAAGAATGAAGTATATAATGAAAATGTACCCCGAGGGCCTTTTGAGAAATTTGGAATTCTATAGATATTGTTTTTGTTTGATTATTTAAGGAAAGCATGGGAATTCTGGTGACAGTTTGAAAGCTGCATTGTGGAGGTAGAGAACAGTACTTTCCTAATGTCTCATAGTTTTGTTTTGTTTTGTTTTCCAGCTAGGTTAGAATTTAGAATCAGGGACTATGATGGACTGTGGACCTCTGATGGAATATTGTCTAATTAAGGGCTATGTAGTAAGAGGTTGCACCAAGTTTATTTAAAATAAATGAATTTCTCTTTAGAGAATTTCTTTTAGTGGAAATAATTTTATTTTAGACAGAAAAAACAAGCAGGGCAGAGGGGCAGGGGGCGGGGGGAGAGGAGAGAGAGAGAGAATCTTTAGCAGGCTCCATGCTCAGCACAGAGCCAGACACAGAACTCAATTCCATGACCCTGGGATCATGACCTAAGCCGAAACCAAGAGTCCGATGCTCAACTGATTGAGCCAGCCTGGTGCCCCTATTTTGTTTTCTTTTTAATGCAAACCTATGAGTAAAGCATATGAAACTGGCCTTTGCATGTTTGCCACCAGCTAATGACTCCATTTAGAATGCATGTAAAGTATGTGCAAAAGAATTGAAGAGTGAGCAATAAACCTATAAGTATGTGAAGGACAAATTAAGCCAAATAAATTGAATGCTCTTAGTGTGTTTACTTTTTAATAAAGTAGAATTATAAAATTAGTACTCAATGGAGGGAAGCTAGTATTTAATTTTCACTAAAATGATGGATACTATTTTAGGAAAATTAAATTCAAGGTAGTTGTAAATATGGACTAAAAATTAGCAGTTGAATGATGCCTAAGGTAATGATGGCACCATATTGAATGGAGGGCAGTGCTCTGCATGGTGCCATAGGTGTTATGTTAAATGCAGTTTTATTTAAGTCATATTAATTACCTGGAAGAAGACATGCAAGAAAATCCACAAAGGATGCAAAATTTAGATTGTAATTAGAACAGAGAACTGAAAAGAGCTAGAGTGATAAAGCATGCCTATGTAGGTAGATGAGCACAATGAAATTTCCTTAGAAAAATTAATTTCCTTGAGTGGAAAATGGAGCATATTAAATGCTTTAAAAATGGTTTGCTTTATGGGGCGCCTGGGTGGCGCAGTCGGTTAAGCGTCCGACTTCAGCCAGGTCACGATCTCGCGGTCCGTGGGTTCGAGCCCTGCGTCAGGCTCTGGGCTGATGGCTCAGAGCCTGGAGCCTGTTTCCGATTCTGTGTCTCCCTCTCTCTCTGCCCCTTCCCCGTTCATGCTCTGTCTCTCTCTGTCCCAAAAATAAATAAACGTTGAAAAAAAAAATTAAAAAAAAAAAATGGTTTGCTTCTAATTTGGCATTTGCCAATCTGAGTAATCATTGAGTACCCCAGTTAACAGCCTGTCTGTCCATGTTGTAATTTTTTGTATGTATCTGGTATATCAGTAAGCCAAAATCTCTTCGTAACATGTAAAACCTAGATACATGATTTCATAGAATGTAGATGCCCATTTGTTTAACAGAAAATTTTTAAGATTGAGAGAAATTCTGAAACAGGAAATTATAAATCACTCTTTGTGGAGACGCTATAGCTCTAGAAAATATTTTTAGTACTGTCCCAAGACACTACTTGGGAAGACATTTTTATTTTTTCTTCAGAAATACTTTAAGGAGACGTGAATAGACGCTTTTCTAAATAAGACATTCAGATGGCCAACAGACACATGAAAAGATGCTCAACGTCATTCCTCATCAGGGAAAAGCAAATCAAAACCACACTGAGATACCACCTCACGCCAGTCAGAGTGGCTAAAATGAACAAATCAGGAGACTATAGATGCTGGAGAAGATGTGGAGAAACGGGAACCCTCTTGCACTGTTGGTGGGAATGCAAACTGGTGCAGCCACTCTGGAAAACAGTGTGGAGGTTCCTCAGAAAATTAAAAATAGTTCTACCGTATGACCCAGCAATAGCACTGTTAGGAATTTACCCAAGGGATATAGGAGTGCTGATGCATAGGGGCCCTTGTACCCCAGTGTTTATAGCAGCACTTTCAACAACAGCCAAATTATGGAAAGAACTTAAATGTCCATCAACTGACGAATGGATAAAGAAGATGTGGTTTATATATACAATGGAATACTACTTGGCAATGAGAAAGAATGAAATCTGGCCATTTGTAGCAACGTGGATGGAACTGGAGGGTATTACGCTAAGTGAAATGAGCCATACAGAGAAAGACAGATCCTATATGTTTTCACTCATGTGTGGATCCTGAGAAACTTAACAGAAGACCATGGGGGAGGGGAAGGGGGAAAAAAGTTACAGAGAGGGAAGGAGGCAAACTATAAGAGACTCTTAAATACTGAGAACAAACTGAGGGTTGATGGGGGGTGGGGGAGAGGGAAAAGTGGGTGATGGGCGTTGAGGAGGGCACCTGTTGGGATGAGTACTGGGTGTATGGAAACCAATTTGACAATAAATTAATATGAAAAAATAAAAATAAATAAATAAAAATAAAAAATACTTTAAGGAGAAAAGATTGTAATGTTTCCCTATCTTGAATGTTAAATTAATGAGACTCTACCTAGAAATGACCTCTCAAGTCTTCTAACAAACAAAACCAAAATTGTTAACTGTCTTTCACTTTACTGTTAAATTAAAATACTATATTTTGTGGAAAGTGTTTTCTTGTGTACATAAAACCTGGAAACCATAAAGGTAAGGTTGATAACTTGACTATATAAACATAAAATTTCTCTAGGGGAATAGAGCCAAAAAGAAGAAAAATCAAAGACAAACGATACATTAGGAAAAGTATTTACCAACTACATGACAGATAAAGGATGAAGATCTAGAATATACAAAGAGTTCCTATAAATTAAGAAAGAGCTGAGTATAAACAGAAAATCTGCACATAAAGAATGAAGTAGGATTGGATGACATGTGAAATAATAATAGCACTATGAACTATGTACAGTTGTAAGCAGTTTACAGATATTAACCCATTTAATTCTCCCAGCTACATTATTGGCAGATATTCTTCCTATCTTTGCTTTACAGTTGAGGAAACAGGTATCAAGAGTTTATTAACTTTGAACTAGTAGAACTGGCATTCAAATTCAAACAGCCTTGCTCTAGACTCTATACCATTAATGGCTATATCTCACTAATAATCACAGAAATGCACAATAACATTATTGGTCATTTATAATATTGACTTAAATGAAAATACCAGTACCAAGTGTTGATTAAAGAAATGGACTCTCACTGTTGGTGGAAATGTCAATTGGTACCTTCTTTGTTGAGGTCAATTTGATGGTTTGTATCGTTAAGTAAAATGTACATACCCTTGACCTAGAAATACTATGCTAAGATTTTCATCTGGACAGGATATGCAGAGAAGGGTATAGATGTAAGTACAATGATGTTCATCTCACTGTTTGTAATAATATTGAAGAATTGAAAATAATAGAAATATTCGTTGATAGGATATTGCTTAAAGTGTGCTGCATGAGGTCCATGAAACACTGTATAGTTATTAAAAAATACTTGGTGGCTGTATGCATTGCCATGGGAGGACTTTTACAACCTATTGAGTGAGACTAGACTGAGATCACCATGACAGAAGGTATAGTAGTTATTTTGTCCGTTGTCCACTGCTTGGCACATTGTAAGCATGTGGCAACTACTGGGTGGTTGGAAGGGAGGAAGACGGAGGATATGGTATAGTGTAATGATTGTAAGATATGACACTGGAAGCTTTCTGTTCTTGTACTCTCTTAGTAACAGCACATCACTTGACTAGAAGTCCTTTATTTTTTTTTATTTTTTTGACTAGAAGTCCTTTAAAGCACTGGTGTTTCACAAATATTTCTGTAAAAAGAACAGTTTTGCTTGCATTCACATATGTATTAGTTTTCTAGGGTTTTCATAGCAAAAGTACCACAAACTGTGTGACCAAATAAACTAAAACTTACTCTCTCACACTTCTGGAGCCTGGAAGTCTGAAATCAAGGTGCCTCGAAGGTCATGCTCCTCCCTTCAAAGGCTCTAGAGTAGAATCCTTTCATGCTTTTTGTAGTCTTTGACGGGGTTGCCAACAATCTTTGTTTGGCATTCCTTGGCTTTTGGTAGTTTAACTCCAGTCTCTGCCTCTGTCTGCCTTTTTCCTTGTGTGTCTCCTCTATGAAAGACACCAGCCATTGGATTTAGGGCCTGCCCCAATCCAGTATGACCTCATCTCAATGAATTATATGTACAAAGAACCTGTTTCCAAATAAGATCACATTCTGAGGTCCTGGGTGGACATGAATTTTGGGCAACACTGTACAACCCACTACATCATCTCAGCTGAATATAGCCCTAAGGACAGACCCTTTCTGAATATCCAAGCTGTCAAGTTTTACTTTTAAAAAAATACCAAAAATTATTTCAATTTAACTATTCAGACTGGAAATATTTATAAATTATTTTATATACTACTGTCAGTACTTAAGAAAACATTGAAGTATTACCCAAGAAATTGGAAAGATTTAATTTCAAAGGATAAAATAAAATCAACATTTAATAGATCATAATAGAGAACCACAAAGATGTGTGAAAGAGAATGGGTCCTACTCTTTTTTTTTGTTGTTTTTTTTTTTTTGAGAATGGGTCCTGCTCTTATAAGACTAGGCTATTAACTGACTATTGTCTTTTGTACAAAGAGAGTGTGGTGGTAAGTGTTAACAGGAAGGAAATTTGGTCAACAGTGAAAGCAGAAAATAAGGAAAGTCACAAATCCATCAGGTTTGTCCAGCTAAGCATTGTCTAGGAGACAGGGGCTTTTCAAGTATTCTTTTACTGTTAGACCACTCTGTCTCTTTTAAGGAAGACAGTAGTTTTTGAACTTTGCTTTTTAGCGTTGGAACTTTTTTCCTCTAAAAGGAATCTTACATAGGTTGCAAGCATATAAAACAACAAAAAAACAGCCTTTGAGATACCTCCTTAGAATGCTAATGCTCCAGAAAGACTGAAAAGTACTTAAGTTATAAAATATTTTATTTATCAGATTCTCCTTTTTCTGGCTCCATACTCACCCATCAACTTTCTGTTAAGGCTTTGGATTTTCGCATAGGTCTGCGTATCGTGAGAGAATGGGCTGTCCTTTTGGAAAAGAGTTTTCTAGGGCCACTAACGGTTGTGGTCCTCTTTGTATATTAATAAATTGGCATTTTAGCATTACACATTAGCCTCATTAATCAACGCTATTCTACCCTTAAAACATGATTCCATTCTTAGGGGGCTGACAAAATAAGTTTTGAGCCTGAGAATCAGAATGTTGACTGTTTAATTGACAGGGAAGGGAAGGGTTTTTAGTGAGGCCCTTCAGTAGACTACCTCCTGACCTCTCCAAGTGGAACACAACCGGATGTAGTCATCGGCTCCATGAGTCTCAGTTTTTTGCCATTTGCATTTCCCTTAAAATTTTCTTCGTTATTAAGCAGAGCCTGTCAACTTCATTTAACCTTTAAAGAAAATACTCCTGACTTATCACTGTTCTTTATTATAAATAAGGTAAAACCCCCTTAGGAATTATCAAGTTGTTGAGGCTTTATATTCTATATGAAGTGCATATAGAATATAAAGTTGATAAGTTGATCAACCTTAATTGATAAGGTTCTTTCTCGTCCCTAGTCATATTTTCGTCATTGCTTCTTTGAGCGGCATGCCTGTCTACAGCACTAGTTTTCCCCCTCTCTAATCTATTAGCTTAAAACACAATAAACCCAATTTATAGAATTATAAATTTATAAGAAACTAAATTCATTTATATAATTGTGCTTAAAGAATTACTGCTCTTAGTGAAGACATGAAGATATCTCCTATAAATCCTAAGTATAAACTTTAGTGTAAAATTTGACCTTTCGTTTAGCTCTTCTGCGGGCCTTTTTTTTTTTTTTTTTTTTCAGTTATTTTTCTTGATCATTCTGTTTCATTTAGGTAAAGGTGCATGCTTACCTACATTACAGATAGTAGATAGTAGATTACAGGTTTGAAATGCATAATTCTGATTAAAAAATTCTTGATTTCTTCTGCCTTTTCTTCAATATTTACACCAGAAACACGGTTTTAGTGAAAAAAATAACTCATATAAAACAGCTATCTTACTCAGGAGGGTTGTTAGGTTTGAGTTCTTAAAAGTAAATTGTAAGCCTGAAAGTACCTTGCTGAATTTTTTTTTCATATTTTCCTCCAAAATCTTCAAACTACAAGCCTTACCTGATTAACCATACCCAACTCCATTTTAACTTTGCTCAATTATCAGCATGAATATTTTTCTATTTTTTTTACTTAAGTTTTTAAAAATTGTTTTCATTTTTGTGTATT